>NC_034599.1:108181463-108185788 GCF_900095145.1 Mus pahari | reverse complement strand
AAAAAAAAAAAAAAGGCCAGAAGTAATGGCATTCACTACGGTCCCAGGTGGTGGAGGAAGCAGGATGGCCATGAGTTCAAGGCCAGCCTTGGCTACACACAGGGAGAAAGCTCAACCTAGTCTACATGGAACCTCCCCCACCCCCCATATGGGGCTGTGATGTAGTGTGAGGTGTCTATGTGTGTGATATGTAAACATATGTGTGCCTGTGTATGGTATGAGAAGTATCTGTGTTTTAGTGTATGTGAGACATGTGTGTGGTGTGAGGTATCTGTATGTGTATGATGTATGTCTCTGTGTGTGTATATGCATGGTATGTGAGGTTTCTCTATGTTTCTGTGTTTATATGTGAGGTGTGTGTGTTGTGGCATCTGGGTGTTTATGAGGGCTGTGTGTGTCACATGTCTTGCACATTTGTGTATGTTTATGTGAGAGCAAGGAGTTCATATGTGCATATGCCTCTGTGCATGTGTGTGTGTGGGAGGGTGAGATATGAGATGTCTGTGTGTCCTTTCCAGATATTTCTAAAATATCCTCCCAAGCAGTCAATGCTGGCCTTTCCCTAGTCTGGGATCCCCCCTCACCAGCGAGAGAACAGTGAGCAGTGAACAGGAAAGCCTGCAGCTGGAGACAGCCAGACGGCGGCAGCATCAGCCTACCTTGGTCAAGTCCATGCCCAGCTTGAGCTGCGAGATGAGGTGAAGGATTACACTGCGCTGATCCTCCATGGCGCCCAGCTCCACCTCTCCCTTGTCCTCATTGTCACTCTGTTCTTCTTCGGACAGAACCAGTTCAGGGCCTGAGTCTGGCTGAAATAAAATCATTCAAAGTCATCAGCTGGTCCCTCAGAGTTGGGAAACACAGTCCAACTGGATGCTCATCCACAGGCTTAGCTAGGGCTGTCCCTGCCCACGTCTCTGAAAGGAAATCCTGCTTGCCAGGCAGAGGCCGGGCCTCTGGAGGGTCGAGCCTTGTGCTGCGATCCCAGCACGGGAGGCATGTCTGTGATTTTAAAAATAGACAATAGTCACGAGTGCTTTTTAATAAGCTGTCATCCCTGTCCACATCTAAAAGTATTGCTATACATAGTGTATATGTATATGTACATGCAGAAAGCATAGCTATACATATTGCTTTAAGTTTTTTGTGATTACAAATGATTGTGTGTATGTGTGTGTGTGTGTGTGTGTGTGTGTGTGTGATATATACCACAGCACAAGTGTGGAGATCAGAAGACAATTTGCAAAAGTCAGTTTCCTCCCTTCTACCATGCATGATCTGGGACTAGAATTCAGGTCGGCAGGCTTGGAGGAGGCACCTGCCTTCGCCCACTGAGCCTTCTCACTAACTCTTGATGTCCTAATATTAATTTATTTATTAACTTTGGTAACTTAATTGCAGGACTCTGAAGGGAACTTTGTGGATGACAGCCTCCTGTCACAATGTCAAAGGCCAGACAGCTCTGCCAACATACACAGTGCACATATATGACCTCTGGCCAATCTTGCCTACTGCCAGACACAGCCTATAGACTTATGTACTCTGTACACTTTCTGTGTCATGCAAAATTTTTAGCATTTATCAATAAAAGTGGAGTCCCCCTTTAATTTTAAAACTGCTTTATTTCTGGAAATTTTTACTCTGAGACAATTCCACTCAAATTGATAAGGGTCACTCTGTCAAGTTAAAGTGCTCGTGGAATTGGTGTGAAGAGATTTAAAAAAAAAAAATGAAACTTTAGGAAGCATTCTGAAACTTCACCACAATGGGGGAAGGGCACACTGGCCTCTGACCCAGTCTTCTTGATGCCCATTGGCTAACTCGATCATTGAGTTCCACTTCTCAGGTGACACAGAAAATTATCAAGCTGACACTGTACAGGGGGCGGGGGTCTATGAGCACAGTATTCTCTAGTGTGTAGCTGCCTCATTCCTGGGATTTTGCCAACTTGTTCCACCAGCCCAAATTTTCTTGATCCCTCCTCAAATACTACAAGCAAACATTCTAGGTTTGTATCCAACTACAGAGCAGACACAGTACACTTATCATAAAGAAATAGAAGGACTCAGAGATATTAAGTATAAAAAGACAAATTTGTTCACGTGGCCTTGCAAAAACCAATGGTTTATTAATCTTATTAGACAGAGCATCTTACATCTAAATACGCTCCCCATGTACACAGGGTATCAGTGATTAATGGGCTGTGGCTGTCTGGGCAAACTCACATGTACGTGCTTGCTGTCCCCCAACCCCTGACTCCTGTCCTCCAGAGGGAAACCTGGTGCTGCTTCCCGGCCGGGCTAGACATTTCCAGACTTCAATTAAAAAGACTTTGCTATTGACAATTTCCAGATCACCCTTCATCTCCTCTAAATAAAGCTGTGGGGCGGAGGGGTGGGGGTGGAGGTAGGGTGCTCTACTAACACCCCAGGGCTTAAGTCCTACCGAGCCCGTTCTTCAGGGCTCTCCTCGTGTGTGTGAGTGTGTGTGTGTGTGTGTGTGTGTGTGTGTGTGTGTGTGTGTGTGTGTGTTACGGGGCATCTCTGGCAAGTTGCTTTCCTAGAACATTCTCAAGTAACCGGGGATCCCTCGCTTATCCCATGCTAGCCAGAGGTACTCAGCGGGAGCAGCAGGAGCAGAGGCTGCTGGGATTTTACAAGGGGCGTTTGGCTGGAAGAGATGGGTGGAGCCTGGCCCATTGCCGGGGGAGGGGCCAAGGTTGCTTTCTGTTCCCTCCCTCCAGCTTTGCCTACCTGACACCTGCTTCCTGTCTGGTGTGGCGGGCTACCCAGGCTGTGGCGCTAGGAGTCTGGAGAGAGAAGGCTGAGGTTCACCGGGCCTCCCTTTCTATTACCTCCCTCCGCTTTTTCATCCTCTCTCTCTCCCAGGTTCCAGGCCAGGATCCCATGAGCACTGTGCTCCCTGGTCCCATGAGTGCTCCCAGTGAGCTCCCAATTCCAACCTGACACTGCTGAAGTCACTCACCCGGGACCTGCAGCCCTCCCAGGGTCAAGGGGACTGCGGCACTCACTCTGAAGTGCCCAGGGAGCAGGCATCTACCTACACGTGCTGAATCTCTAGGGTAGGAGGGAGAAGGAAGGAACCACTGGGTAACTTGCTTTGGGGGGGGGGGGAGAGGAATTGAAATTGATGGCACTGGGGGCTGGAGATGACTGTGCAGTCGCTGAACCGTCTGATACCAGACACTTTCAAACTGCACAGACTAAACTCATCTCATTGCAGCTCAGTCTGGGAAGCCTTGGTGCCTGACCAACCCCAGTCCTGAGCTGTCTGAGTTACCTTGAAATCAAACCCAGATTGTTTCTACCTTCCAGTAGCCAGAGGTCTTCTGCAAGATCCTACCATTTAACAGTATTAACTGTATCAGATCGGTATTAGTGCAAAACACAGAGAACGCTGTCTCTCTAGCTTCCTCTGCATCAGCTCCACATTGCAGGTCCCTGGGCAGGATTTGAAGCTACTCAATAAAGTCAGAGTGATGGGCAGGATGGTGGAAGGGCCCGGGATGGACTTGTCCCAGGCTAGAGCTCCGGGTAGGGAGGTGGTCATGGGGAGCATGGTGGTGATATCCTCTCAATGGCACAGAGGCTTAGCAAACCTTGCCCTAACCTCAGACAAGGACCCACCACTACTTGTTGTCTCTCAAGGCTTCTGAGAACTGGATCTTTAGTAATAATAAGAACAGCAGCAATAAGAGTCGTCATAGTAGTAACAGAATGACCTGGAAACAGACTGAATCACCAGCGAGCACATAACGAGTTTTAACAAAAGAAATTAGAAGGGTGTAGCAGCTCTCACCTATAATCTCAATACTCGGGAGGCTGGGGCAGGAGGATGGCTGAGTTTAAAACCAGCCTGAGCTACACACAGATGGTCTCTTCCTCTGCCTCCCCCCTCCCCCCCACCTACCTATACCTGGTTTCTTTCATTAATGTTGGTTGTGACTATCTTAGAGGACATGTTGATCCCACTCACACTGAAACTTAATCCCTCTGTGTTGGTCAATATTTGGGTAGAAGGAGACATGAGGACCACCGAGCTGGCTAAGCGGTGATGTGAACGGCGTCTGTCTGTGTCCACGAAGCACTTGCTGTTCACGGGCACCCATGGGAATGGAGGCTTTGAAGGTCCAGGCTGTGTGGGAGACCAGAGGCTTCCTCTACAGGGCTATATTCTGCTTTGAACATGGTTTTCAAAACTACGACTACTGGGCTGGTGAGATGGCTCAGTGGGTAAGAGCACCCGACTGCTCTTCCAAAGGTCCGGAGTTCAAATCCCAGCAACCACATGGTGGCTCACAACCA
>NC_034599.1:108176611-108181443 GCF_900095145.1 Mus pahari | reverse complement strand
AAAAAAAAAAAAACTACTACTACTACTACTAACTAGCTGAGGTTGTGACTTAATTAAGGGAGGACCTACCTAACATGCACACAGCCCCAGGTTTCACCCCAAGCACCATATAAAACGGGTGTGGTGGCACACGCCTGTAAGGCCAACACTTGGGAGGTAGAGGCAGGAGGCTCAGAAGAGCGAAGTCATCCTTAGCTATAGAGCAATCCTGAGGCCAGCCTAGGCTATATGAGATACTGTTTTAAGGAGAAACAAAATCAAAGACACTGACAACTGTCACTTGATCTAAGTACATGTCTCCACAGCCAGGTAGAGGGGCTCACCACACCCTGCCATCTCGCTGCGGTAACACCTGCTTCTCTCCTGGTGCCCTGTATGCTTACACCTTCGATCTTCACCCACAAAGCAACGGCAATGAACTCCAGATGTTCTAAGGGGCACAGCAGTGATTCCCTATCTTGGTTAAAACAGAAGTCAGAGATGGACTTGTAACACTCAACCAATGCGCATGACCCAACCCAAGACGACCTCCCCCCAGAGATCCTTGCCAAGGAGCCAAGCCACAAGAATATACAGCAGGTAGACAATAACGTGGAATTAAAACATGTTTTAAAGAGAAGTGGGCTTTGGAAAAGTAAGATTTAAAAAATATATATATGACTCAATAGTTCTTCCAGACAAGCACATTGGGGCCCATGGCGCTGCAGACATCACCATGACTTGAGGGGAAAGACGAGTGAAGATCCAGTGGATGACAGAGGCAACCTGGGGTTTGAGGACACTCTCTGGTGGTTTATCAGTACCCACAGCAACCCTCCTTGACCGGTGTGTGTGTGTGGGACGAGACTGGGGAGGTAGCTCCATTGGCAAATGCTTGCCTAGTGCACACAAAGCCCCGAGCTTGACCCCCAGTAATGAGCATGGTAGTGTCTGGCATCAACTCCAGCACTCCTGAGGTGGAGGCTCAGTCACAAGTTTAAGGTCATCCTTAGCCTCGAATACAGAAGACCCTGTTCAAAAGGGGTGGGGATGTTGGAGAGAGAGCTCAACGGCAAAGCAAGCATAACCTTCATTCACCTGTCACCCCAGTGCTGAGAAGGGCAGAGAAATCACTAAGACATGCTGGCCAATCTAGCCAAGAGATTGGAGCTTCAGATTCAGGAGAGACCCCAGAGAAAAAACTAAAGTGGAAATTGACAGAGGAGGGCACCTGATGCCTTCCTCTGGCCTCTGTGGATACCCACACACATGCATGTACACCCTGCAGCACGCACACACACACACACACACACACACACACACACACAGCCCTTGGCTTGGGACCTATAAACAGCCTTCTAGACTATCCACTACTATCCTTGATATTTTAAGCAAAGCATGTATTTGAGCGGGAACTGGGGAGATGGCTCAGTCAGCGAAGTGCTTTCTGTGCAAGAATGAGGATCTGAGTTGGATTCCCAGCACCCATGTAAAAACTAGGCATGGTCCCCCGCACTTGTTACCCCAGGGCTAGGACGACAGAGACAAGAGGTTCCCTGGGTGTGCTGCCTAGCAGCCTCGCCTAATTAATGAACTTCAGGCCAATAAAAGACCCTGTCTCAGAATGCAAGGGCAACAGGTTTTCCAAGAAATGATGCCTGAAGTTATCCTCAGACTTCCACACACATGCACCTCCATGAACACACATGTACATAAGTGAACTTGCATATACCCACACGACCATGCATACATGCAAGCATGCATTCGTGTGTGTGCGTATATACACACACACACACACACACACACACACACACACACACACACACGTACACACACACACACATGCACCTGTGCCTGAGCAGTTTTTCTGAAGTAAGAGCCCACATACTTCTTGAACATTCTTAGAGGCAATGCCTGTTGGCTAACTTCAGTCTCCAAAGGATGAACAGGGACCCTGAATAAGAGATGGTTCCTGGCTGGGATCGGACCAACCGAAGGCAGCTGAGCTCTCTGTGCATGTGGCTGCCTACCACTTCCCGTCAAGAGAGAGAAGTGGGCCTATGAGAGACTCCCATCAGCAGCCAAAGCTGGAAGACGCCCGTGCCTCGTGGTCTGCAAGCCACCGGGAACACATCTTCATCTCTGACTTCCAACAAACCTCTATTCTTCAACACAAAGCAAACTTCAAACAAGAGATTCTTGTGTGTATGTCTTAGGCAACACAGAGATGTAATTTAACTACCGTTTGGGGGTGGCTTGAAGAGGAGGTTTCTAGGGTGTCTTCCTTGGATGATGCTTGCTTAGCAACCTTGCCATCTCCTGTAACAGACCTGGCCCTCAGTAATAGGTCTGTGCTGGGAATTTGAATGGCCTCTGTTTTCTCTATGCCTGTCTGGTAGCCCTACTCCCTTAGCTCCAGGGACCCAATGAGGCACCGTGGTTGAGGACTATCTGGTTCAGCACCCAGCTTTTAGGGCTGCTGACTGACAGGGTACCTTAGCATGCCAAAGCCGTTTATCAGGCTGGGTCAGCCTCAGACTTTCTCTGTAGCTGAGTGTGGCCTTCTGACATCTCCACCTCCTGAGTGCTGGGATCACAGGTGTACACTGCTACACCCGAGTCACGTTTTTCTCTGTTTTGAGAACATGTTGTTACTGTTGACTGCATTTACAGAATCCATCAAATCAAGGACTTAATACTTTCATAACCCGTTAATTTCTATCTGCACAGTGTATCTGGCCGAATTACCACTCCATTGCATAATCCCCCAGGGTGCCCTCCCCAAAGAAGCATCTCCCATCCCATGAGCCCCCTCACATAGCCAAGTGTCACAAAAATCAGTGCAGTGGCATGGGAAGAGAAGCCACCCCACACCTATACCAGTCACATCCCCTCTTGACAGTCATGTAAGATCAGGCCACAGCCCAGTATCCATCACCAGGCTCCCTCCTCCTTCATTCCTCAATGGGTCACTTAAATCCCACGAAGAGCAGGTGCAAACATTCATTATCACATGCTCGGAAAAGTTGTCTCCCCAGAGGACATGGGCTAACAAAGGTTTGTCATATGAAGGCAAAAAAAAAAAAAAAAAAAAAAAAAAAGTCACTCCTGGTGACCTACTGTCCTCTCCATGCTTAGCGCAGGTGGGCATTGTCTTCTGGAAGCGCCTCTTTGACACTTGAGTCTAGTTCACCGTAAGTAGGCCATGGTTCTTAGGCAGAAGGACTTTCTGTATAGCAGGAGGGTGCCTGCTCTGGGCAAGAGCATGCAGTAGGCAGATATGCCCACTTCCTCAGTTGAGTTTTGCCCAGCTGTGGCTCCTTTGCCCTGCTGCAGGGCAGCAGTTGGAGGCTCCTGCACATGTACAGTTCTCTGTGGAGTCTCTTTTAGAGCCAGATGATCCACTTGCCTCAGCAGGCACCGCCCTAGGTAGGGGTTCTTATTCTGCCATGTGGAGGTAGGTTCAATGGCAATGTTCCAGTGATGTCGGGAGCCAGGCTCTGGTGCCAGATGGGTTCGAGGACAGCGTGTCGTCACACAGCAGGCTGGTCCCCACTGCCATCCTGGAGATGCTGACTTTGGCTGCCGCTGATGTCACAATCATGCTGCCGCCTTGCAGGGGCTGAGCTGGCTTTCTTGGGCTAACCACACATACACACACATTTACCACACTTGGCTCGCATAGACTGGAAGGAGAGGTGCTCTTCCCAAGCAAAGGGGCCGACCTGCAGAAAGGTTAATTTTCAATAAAACATACCCTGGAAGGTGGGAAGACGGCACTCCTGGGGAGAGGGAGGGGCTGGGGGGCTGGGGGACACTAGGCATCAGTCAACACAATGGGGACAATTAATACCCAGAGAATTCGGCTACGGCTTTAAAAGCACGGGGTGGGGACATTAGTAAGAACCAGAAGCATTCTTTATCTCATTTCGTGGCTTCTGGGGAACTAGAGTCCAGTAATTTTTACATGAAGGGGGGGGGGACCAGAAAAGAATCAAGAAAGAATGAAGAAGACCAAAGGAAGCAAAGATCACAGCAATACCAGGAGAAGGGGAGGCCAGAGACCCAGAGCAGGAGAAAGAACACAGTGAGCATGCAGGAGGCAGGGGCTGCAGGCAAACAGGATGAGTCTTTAGCATTGGTACCCCCCCCCGGAGAGGAGGAACAGGAGCGCCCCCACAGGACGGGAGGGCTTCTGAGCACCAAGGGCTGCACAGGGCTTCCCGGTGCTCCCAAGCAGAGCCCAGCACTGGACTGGTTCTGTCTTTTAACCTAGTCACCTTTGTATGGCATTTTATTTAAGAGTAAAATGTGTGTGTGTGTGTGTGTGTGTGTGTGTGTGTGCACGCGTGCGCGTGAACATGTAAGCATGAGCTCCTGCACATGTACACTGATTATACACATGGACTGCAGATTGGACATACAGCCTCGTGCATGCCGGGCAAGCACTTTGCCACTGAACTAACTGCCATTTTAACTTATTTTGAGGTTGGAAATGTGTCTCAGTGGCAGGGTGAATTCAGAAGGCCCTGAATTCTATCACACACACACACACACACACACACACACACACACACTCCCACCCCCCACAGACTCACATGCACACACACACACACAAACACACACACACATACATACACACCCCCACACACACTCCCACCCCTGACAGACTCACATGCACACACACATACACAAACACGCACACACATACATACACACATACACACACTCCCACCCCCGACAGACTCACATGCACACACACACACAAACACGCACACACATACATACACACACACACACTCACACCCCCCGACAGACTCACATGCACACATACACACACACTCACATGCACA
>NC_034599.1:108149111-108174111 GCF_900095145.1 Mus pahari | reverse complement strand
CCTCAGAATGCCCACATGCCCAGCTCAATGGTCACATAGAGCTTATCTGGAGTAGATGGCTGCGAAATTTAAATCCCAAACACAAAAGGCAATTTTGCAAATGCCCCACCTGAGAAACAGGCTGGCATGAAATAGTTTAGGATAACACAATGTTATCCTGAACGTGACCCAAAGGGGCAGGCGTCTAAGGGTTCACACAGGAACTCTACCACTTAAAATTGGCTCTGTCCTGTGTAACCCTGAGTGCATGGAACAGGGCGCTGGCTTTCTTTAGCCACAGACAGAATGAGCATGGGCCTTACGTTGGGTAATTCCTTCCACTCCTGCCCATGGGAGCCCCCTTTCTTCAGAAAGCAAGCACAGAGACTGGGGTTAAAGGCTAAGTGTGTGATTCTTTCAGAATGCGCTCCCGCTAACTGCTAACTCGCCTGGCTTCACCCACAAATCATGTAGCTATGAGGCTGACCACTAAAGTGGGTAGGGCCAGGGGCAGGCAGGGCCAAGGGCCAGCAGCAGGCAGGGTCAAGGGCCAGGGGCAGGCAGGGCCAAGGGCCAGCAGCAGGCAGAGCCAAGGGCCAGGGGCAGGCAGGGCCAAGGGCCAGCAGCAGGCAGAGCCAAGGGCCAGGGGCAGGGGCAGGCAGGGCCAAGGGCCAGGAGCAGGCAGGGCCAAGGGCCAGGAGCAGGCAGGGCCAGGAGCGGCACCATGAAAGCAGAGGACTGGAGTAAAAACAGAAGTGCTGCATGGTGGGAAGGAATAGTGTGTGACTGCCCCCACCCAGGTCCCCTGCATCAGAGTGGCAGTCACACTGGGTGTAATGGCTTCTGGAATCTCAGCACTCATGTAGCAGAGGCAGAATATTTAAGTTGGTCTTTAGGTATAGCCTGGGCTATATGAGAGCCTGCTCTACAAGGGGTTTGGACTAAGCTGGGGCCTATGTTCTTTCTTCTGCACGTGCAGTGATTGTCTGTGCTTGCTTGCCTGGGTTTTTATTCTAAGTGAACTGCAATTATCTGTTCTGTGCCTGGTACTGTAGACAGATCTCAGCACACAATTCTGCAGGTTCTGACAAATGTTACCACTTTATATGCAAATTCCTGTCAATGATACGAGCCATGCTGACATCACTGTGGAGCCTCGAACTTTTCACCTCGGAAAACCCACCTCCAGACCCAGTGCACAGCAGCCCCACCCCCACCCCCAGCCTTGCAGAGCCTGTGTTAGGAAGAGAAGGGGATTCTCACCCCAATGCGACAGGGCTGGAGCAGCTGTGGACAAAGGCATCCTACACCCTAATCTTGGTCCAACTGTGACTGAGGGGACAGCCCAAGCTCAGTCCCTAGTAACCTTCAAGGACCTGGCTCTGGGCCCCATCCTAAGGTGAGCCAGAAAGACGCGTTTTCCCACAGCACACAAGTCAGTAGACTGTTTCTTTGACATTAGGCCAGGTTCTAGAAATTTCACTTGACCCCATAGCCGATGCAGAAAGCAATCTTACTGGACAGGGAGCCTGAGTTGTTTTAGCCAAGCTACTCCAGGTGACCACTCTGCTCTGACCGTCTTTCTATCCGGGCATTGCAGGCCTCTTTGCCTTCCCGCTGGGATTTCCCACCAGACCTTCCCAGTGCAAAGTGAGGGAGGAGATAACCAGCAGCCATGCACACGGCACGATAGTGATGATTTACAAGTCACTACAAGCAGAAGGCATTTACTGTTCTTCGGATCCACAGGGACACTGTCCTAAACAGCGAAACGAGAAAGGCTCATCGGGAACCCTTCAATGAGAGCATTCGCCCAGACCGCAGTCACTGCCAGGAAGGAGGCAGCCTGGCCTCAGAGGAGCAGAAAGCCAGTAAATGTAAACCCTGTGTCATGAGGTGGGACCTCCGGATGCTGTCCCCTGCTTCCTGAAGTTGAGGACTGACTGTGCACCACAGGCAGAGGGAGACTAAATGCAGGTGACATTTCTTAAAGATGGCTCTGCTGTAACTGGACCTGTTTAGCATGTCTCTCCTTCCATCTTTCCTTCCTCTCCTTTCCTCTCTCTTCCTCCCTCTCTATTTTCCATCTTCTCTCCTTTGCTTCCCTTGTTCTTGAGAAAAGGGTCTTGCTATGTAGCCCAGGCTGGTCTGGAACTTACTATGTACTGCAAGCTGACCTTGAAAACTCTTGGCAAGCCTCCTGCCCTAGTATCTCATCCAGAATTCCAGAAACATCAACAAATCAAGGAAGAAGCATTGGAGAGAAAATAAACTCCAGTGTGTGTGTGTGTGTGTGTGTGTGTGTGTGTGTGTGTGTGTGTGTTATATGTGCCTATTATGTGTTTGTGTGTGGTATGTGTGTGTGTGGTATGTATATGTGTCTATATGTGCTTGTGTGATATGTGTGTGTGGTGTGTTATGTGTATGTGTCTATATGTGTTTGTATGTGGTGTGTGTCTGTGTGGTACATGTATATGTAACTGTATGTGTTTGTGTATGGTTTATATGTGTGTGGTGTGTTATGTGTAGATGTCTGTATGTGTTTGTATGTGGTGTGTCTGTATGTGGTACATGTATGTGTAACTGTATGTGTTTGTGTATGGTTTATATGTGTGTGGTGTGTTATGTGTAGATGTCTGTATGTGTTTGTATGTGGTGTGTGTGCTATGTGTATGTATCTGTACGTGTTTGTATGTGGTGTGTCTGTATGTGGTACATGTATGTGTAACTGTATGTGTTTGTGTATGGTTTATATGTGTGTGGTGTGTTATGTGTAGATGTCTGTGTTTGTATGTGGTGTGTATGTTATATGTATGTGTCTGTATGTGTTTGTGTGTGGCATGTGTGTGATGTGTCTGTGTGTGGCACATGTGTGTGTGTGTGTGTGTGACTGTATGTGTTTGTGTGTGGTATGTGTGATTATATGTGTGTCTATGTGTATGTGTTTGTATGTGTGTTTGTGTGTATATCTGTGTGTGGTATGTGTATGTGTCTGTGTGTGGTATGTGCGTGTGGTATATATGTGTGATGTGTGTGGTATGTGTGTGTATACACACTTGTGCCTGTATATGTGTGTTTTTGTGACTGTATGTACGCACATGTATGTGCTTACCTGTGTACACATGGAGGTCTGAAGCAATGACAAGTGTCTCACTCTCTCATTCTCCACCTTACTTTATGAGGCAAGGTCTCTCACAGTAAACCTAAAGCTCATTTTACCTAGACTGGACATCCCCACTCACTCCTCAGGGTCCCGCCCCCCCCTCCCCAGGGAGCCGCCTGCCTCTGACTTCCCAGGACCAGGGTGATGGGCACATGCTGCCTGCCAGTCAGCTCTTTGCAGGGATGCTGAACTCTGAACTCTGGCTCCCAGGCTCACACAACACGCACTCTGCCCACTGAGCTCCCGAGCTCCAGGGATTCTCAGGGAGGAAAAGGGAAAAAAAGGAAAAAGCAACCTTAAACAAAACAGTCCCAGTAATGGCCATTAGGACTCTGAATTCTAACTCCCACTTAGCGCTGCTGTCTTGAACAGGCATTTTTCTCTGCTTTTTAATTTGCATCGTATGTGTATATTTTTCTAGGTCCCAGTGATGCGGATTTCTCTGACATTTTATTTAAATGTGAGTTGAGCAAATAATGTAAGAGAGCAACTACAGCGATTCATATGTTTTCGTGTTACCCACTGCCACAAAACCGAAGCGAGGCCTGCTAGGTCCTCTGCTTTAAAAACTGGCACGGGCCTGTTCTTTGCCGCTTTGCCCTGCTTTCCAGTGCTTCACTCAGGGAAGACGTCACAGGGGAAGTCTGTGAGGCAGCTCTCATTGTCCTCAGTTGTACCTCCACTAAGGTACAATGACAGCATCCACAATCAGAAAGACTGAGATTATCGCCCTCGGCTGAGAGGGAGGGCCGAGGATTTTAAGGTCTAAATGTAATCCAGGGGCTGTAGAGATGGCTCAGTGGTTAAGAGCACACTCTGCTCTGGCAGAGACCCAAGTAAGTTCTGTTCCCAGAACCCATGACCCTGAGCTCCCAACCTCTTGTACCTGTAACTCTGGCTCCAGGTAATCAGTCTCTCTCTCTCTCTCTCTCTCTCTCTCTCTCTCTCTCTCTCTCTCTCTCTCTCTGATGTCTCTCTATGTGTCTCTCTCAATCTCTCTCTCTCTTTTTCAGTCTCTGATGTTTGTCTGTCTTTCTCTTTCACACACACACACAGAGTATACAACACTTCCTTTGAAACTGACAGTTAATTGATATTTTTGTTTTATCATCCATAACTCAAGGCCTTTTTTTAAAAAAAAAAGTGTAACTTCTTTCATCAAGGGTCACTTTTTAGAAATGACTATTTTTCTAGGGGCTGAGGAGCTAGCTCAGTGGTTAGAATGTTTACTCCACAGTCAGAAGGACCTGCGTCCAAACCCCTGACCCATATAAAAAGCCAGGTGTGACAGCATACACTTGGAATACCAGAAGGGTTTCTGGGGCTTGATGGCCAGCCAGCCTATAGGTAAATTTCAGGCTGGGGGGAACCCTGCCTCAAAAAAAAAAAAAACCTGAACAAAATCCCAAGGTACAGAGAAGTAGATAAAGGATGCTCAAATCTGATCTCTCCCTTCCAGTCTCCCTCCCTCCCTCTGCCTCACCCGCCCCCTCACACACACACAAAACTATTTTTTTTTAACTGATAAACTGGATGAAAACGAACAGCATCAGACCCTAGATGAAGCTGTAGGTCCAAATGGAACCTTACAAATTTGCCTCGATAGTTGCTACCTGCTTCTGAGCAAGGCCTGGAGCCAATGAGAAGGGTGGTGAGCAGGGAGCAAGGTCGCCTCAGGAGTGGACAGGGGGATTCTGGCCAGAGGGTCCCAGGGGTGTAGCCCGAGACTCCCATAACTCCACAAAGACCCGCCATCATGTCCCTGTCTGCCACCATGTCCACCTGCCCGCCACCATGTCCCTGTCCAGCTGGCTCACTTTAGTTTCCTGTTCCTGACCGACACGGAAAACCCTGGAGCTTAATTTGAAGTTAAGTCAGGTTATACAAGGCTGCAAGGAGACCTAGCTTTGAAGCCCACCCATTCTTGGGACTGTCACACCAAATCCCTTTCAGAGGTAACTTTGATCCTTGTGATCATTGCGTCTGACTTTTAGGAACAAGCAAACCCTAAATGCAGCTGATCCGCCTTACCACAAACTTCCAGCTTTAGTGTATTAAAAACTGGAGCAAGGGGATGCCAGCTACCAAAAACACTTCACCGTGCAAACCTGCCCAGCAAAGTTCAATTCTTGAAATCCACATGATTTCATATAGAGAACAGACTCCCAAAAGTTGTCCTGTGACTTCCCCATGTGGGCCACACACACGTACAACACATGCACACAGTAATAAGTTGCATTTTAAAACATTAAAAAAGTAAAAGAGGGCTGGAGAGATGGCTCAGTGGTTAAGAACACTGACTGCTCCTCCATAGGACCTGGGTTCAATTCCCAGCTCAACATGGCAGCTCAAAATGGTCTGTAACTTTGGCTCTAGGGCATCTGGCGCCCCCTTCTGCCTCCCTAGTATCAGGCACACACACAGTACATACATGTAAGCAAAACACAAATACACATAATAAAATAAAATACTTTTTCAAACAATTAAAGGAATTCTTAGAAAACATCAACCAGAATGTAGCAGACAACCCGACAGGAAAGAATAAAATCCAAAGACAAGACCTGTGTCTGTAGCTCCCTGAGAATTGGGGTTCGAGCCCCAGCATTGCTGAATAACTAGTTGTGAAAAAGCAAGAAAATGAACAAAGTCAAGTGGTTAATAAATATGTGAAAGTAGGCCTAAAACTTTATTCATAATTATAAAGACATATGTAAAAATATGATTGTGTTTCTCCCCTAAAAAGACAGTAACAAAGGTAATTCCTCTGCATTAGGTTTTGGAGGAGATTACATTCTTTTTTTTTTTTTTAAGATTTATTTATTTATTATATGTAACTACACTGTAGCTGTCTTCAGACACTCCAGAAGAGGGAGTCAGATCTCGTTACGGATGGTTGTAAGCCACCATGTGGTTGCTGGGATTTGAACTCTGGACCTTCGGAAGAACAGTCAGGTGCTCTTACCCACTGAGCCATCTCACCAGTCCAGGAGATTACATTCTTGTTATCTGTTTGTCCTATGTTTTGTTCTGAATGAGGGTCCAGGCTGGTCTCAAACTCCCATCCATCCTCCTGCCTAAGCCTCCCAGAGACTTGAACCACCAGGTCCGGCTTTGATGTGTGTTCTCTGCTGGCAGAGGGAGAGGGCTCCTTGCAGTGAGGGAGAACGTCCATTTGAACTCAGCACAGTCTACTGGTTACCACACTGTTGTGTGTATTACTTAGAGTTTATGTTCAGTTGCTGGAACATTCTTCTGTGGAAGAAAGGCTCGCATGACAATGACTTAGGGAAAGCAGGACACCTCAGTTCTCCTCCTGGGGCCTGATTAAATCACTCAGGTTTAATAAAGTGGGAGCCATTTTCACAAAGCAGGAAGCTATATGGACTGATAAAAAGCTGTGTAGCTGCATGAATGACCCACAGGTGTCGTGTGGGCATGGGGAGAGAGCTGGCATACACTGTTAAAGGCCACGAAGGGTGAGAAAGCCAGGGATGGTGACACATGCCTTACCACTTGGGAGGCACAGGCAGGTGGATCTCTGTGAGTTCTTCGGTTGGCCAGCCTGGTCTATGTAGGGAGTTCCAGGCTAGCCAAGGTGACACAGTAAGACCTTGTCAATTAAAAAACAAACAAACAAACAAACTAAGAAGCCATAGGACATTATCTATAGTGTGAAAAGGTTTTTCTTTTTTTAAAAGATTTATTTATATACTTTATGTATATGACTACACTGTAGATGTTTACAGACACATCAGAAGAGGGCATCAGATCCCATTGTAGATGGTTGTGAGCTACCATGTGGTTGCTGGGAATTGAACTCATGACCTCTGGAAGAACAGTCAGTGCTCTTAACCACTGAACCATCCCTCCAGCCCCCTTGAAAAGTTTTTTTTTTTTTTTTGAACAAATGTTAGTGAGTTGGGTTTCCTGTTTAATCTCCCAGGAGAGTCACACCTGCTAGAGGTAAGGGTCAAAACTTTTCACCCCTGACTCCCCTACAAGTTCCGTGCTAGAGCTGATCAATGTGGTTAAGAGCCCAGGCTGGTCTCTACCTTATTATGTAGTTGTGGATGGCGTTGAACTTCTGATCCTCCTGTCTCCACCTCTGCTGTGCTAGGATGTTAGGAATATACCAGCATGCCCAGTGTAGACAGTGCTGGGACCCAATCCAAGGCTCCCTGGATGCTAGGCAAGGCCCGGATTAGCTGAGCTCAAGGTCTTGCAAGAGTTTTAAAAACCCTCCCTTCTCCTGCCAACTGCAGGCAGTATGAACTGTCGAAGACAGTTATGGCTTTGTATCTAGGTTACCACTGAGGCTATCGGAGGGAGAGGCCGTTGATGGGAGTGACAAGCCATGGCAGACTGAGGAACAACTTTAAAAAGAACTTCACTGTGTAAAAAGAAAAGTAATCAAAGCTAGGTTTTTCTTTCTTCTTCTTTTCTTTCTTCTAGGAACAAGTCCAGCTGAGCTGAGCTGACTGCTTTTCTCAAGGGGAGACATTTATGGACAGACTCCTTTCTGAGCCAGGGTCAATTCTGGCTTCACTAGCACAGTACATTAACATACTGGTGATCAGGATCGACTTTGCACACTGAAAGAGGCTTTGGGTATCCATGACCCCACCCCCACCCCCACCTCCAAGCCAGACTGGATTTTAGGTTACAAGGCATTGGAGAATCAGAGTTGCAAATGAAAGAGAGGCAACTGTGGATGTAGCATAGTGGTAGAGCGTTAACCTAGCATGCAAGAAGCCCTGGGTTCTATCCCCAGCACTGAGCAAGCCAGGGCTGGTACTGTACAACTGTCAGGGAGATGAGAAATTCAAGGTCTACTTGGTCAGCACAGGCTATTGAGACCCATATCCAAAGAGTGGGGAGGAAGGAGGCAGGCTTGCTGAAGCAAGGAAATCTGGGTCTCCAGACCCAGGAAAGGGCCACAAGCCAAGGGCACAGGGAAGACTGGAAGAGCCAAGGTGACAGTGCCCACACAAGTCACGAGCTCATCTCTCTACGCCCTGGATTCTTCAACTGAATTCACCTAAGACAAGCTGTGAAGTCGCTATGGCTGCACACCTGAGCGTGTGTGAGGGGATCAGGGCGGATCTGCACTGCTCACTGGCCTGGTAGAGGAGGAGGGTAGGAATCTTAGAAAAGCCATCAAGACAAGGAAAACCATACACTCTTTATGACAAAACGAAAAAGCTATGCAGAAGGAAGCATGTTGGCCTACGTTAGTTAGTAAGTAAAGCTGTATCCGTGGTAACTGTCAACACACCCTAGGATCGCCTGAGAGTCTCAGCTGAGTAAAAGCCTTCATCAGGTTGGTCTGTGAATATGTCTGTGAGGAAGCAGCTTGTCTTCATTGATGTAGCAGGGCTCCAGTCCACTGTGGGCAAGCCAGCAAGCAGCGTCCCTTCATGGTTTCTGCTTTAGGCTGCTGCCTTGAGTTTCTGCTCTGACTTCCTTTGATGGTAGACTGGTAATATAAGGCCAATAAACTCTTTCCTCCCCAAGTTGCTTTTGGTCGGTGTGCTTTATCAAAGCAACAAAGGATTAGGACAGAAGCCCTTTGATGACACACACCCTACAAAACTGGCTGTAGGTGTTTACGCCTGTCAGACCACTGGGCCTCGGGAACCCAGAATACCCAACCCACTTAATATCCACAAACAGGTAAGGCAAGGAGGCTAAACAGGAGTTCTAATATGGTTGGGTTCCTGCTGAGTGGAAATGTGGAACCTCTAGATGGAGAATCGGCGCTGTTACCTCTTATCAAGTGCATGCTCACATTCCTTGGCAGGCACGAATGGATTTGGCCTCAAGGGCCCTGTCATTCTCCGTACATGGGAGAGGAGAAAGACACCACCATGCTGATCCCTCACCTAGGAGCAACTTAAAGAGACACTTCTATACCCAAATGCATGTCAGAAGAGAGAGGCAACTGACACTTCATTCCTACATTTTCAGACATGCAGTTATTTTGCTGATCACCCCATATGTCCTCTAAAGATGGCAAGGGACTGTCAAACAGGCTCCGTCCTTTCTAATGTTACCATGTAGCCTTAAACTTGATATGTACCCGAGGCTGGCCCCGAACTCCTGATCCTCCTGCCTCCACCTCCCAAAACTAGGGATTACAGGGCTATACCACCACTCCAGGCTGTCACATGGTGTCTTACGCCCCATGGATTGACTGCTTCTTTAAGGAACCGTGCTCTCAAAGATTTTGAAACAAAGAGTGTTGTTGGGGGCTGGCGGGGGCTTGGGGGGTAGCTCAGGGGATAAAGGGCTTGCAGCAAAAGAGTGAGGACAGGAGTGTGAATCTCCAGCACCCATGGAAATGTTGGGCAGCTACACTTCCACATGCAATTCTAGCCCTTGGGAGGTAGGAAGAGGGATCCCCAGAACAAGCCGGCTGACTAGACCCCGATCAGTGAGCTCTGGGTTCAACTGAGAGCCTGCCTCAATATATAAGGTAAAGTATGACCAAGGAAGACCCCTGATGCCAGTCTATGGTCCCGCAGGCTCAGACACCTGCACATACACATACATGCAACCTACACACATGGAAACATATACCCAGCTGTTATGAGGCGGGAACTTGAGCGTATATAACCTCTGCAATGCTTGCTCAGAGCCCTTGAGAGCGACTTCCCTTCTGCAGGACACTAAGAGCCCCCACTCACTAACCTCATAGAGTGATGGCTGCAGTGGCCAAGCGCATCCCCACAGTGATGGTTTCTGTAAGAGACACCACTCTGAGGGAAAGTTCAATGCTCAAAAAGGCATCTCCCTGGACACAGGCCAACAGACTAGCTCCTTCTCACACCATACGGGAAACCGACCAGCATGAGAAAGGTATACATCCCCCAAAGGCCTCGTTCTCTCTGAATTACACGATGCATTTCCTCTAACGACAAGCTGGCCCCGCGTCCTGGGAGGCACCTCATTGGAAAGCAGACATCTGAATCCAAAACAGCCTGTCCAAAAAGGAGGTCATTCCTGAGTTTATCTATTTCCAGGGTAAAAATATCTTTATAATATAATGAGTTGAGATTTAATACCTTCGATGAAGTGGGCTCTTTCCTTCCACCACGGGGGCTCCAGGGATCAAACTTAGGTTGTCAGGATGAATGGCAAGTGCTCTTACCTGCTGGGCAGTCATCCTGGTCAAATCCGATATTACCCCTACTCCCACCCTGTGTGTGTGTGTGTGTGTGTGTGTGTGTGTGTGTGTGTGATTATTAGAGAGAGAGAGAGAGAGAGAGAGAGAGAGAGAGAGAGAGAGAAAGAAAGAGAATGCATGTATGTGTATGCAGAGGCCTGTCTCAGTTGTTGTTCAAGAGCCAAAGAGGCTGGGGTGACCTACTAGTAAGTAAGGCCCAGGCATCCACTTGTCTTCCCCTCTCCAGCTCTGGGGTGAGTAACCCCCACACCTGTCTCTTTTATGTGGCTTCTTGGGGGACAGAACCCGGATCTTCATGTCTGCATGACCAATAATTTGCTGTCTGAACTCCCCTCAGCTGAGATTTACTCATTTTAAAACTGCAGAGACCAAACATATGCCCCTTTCCCATTCTTTCGGGAGGAAAACCAGCTCCGCTGAGAGGACGCAGGAAGGGGTTTGGGGCTGGATAATGAGGCCCTACGTGGGCCTGACTGACAGAGTTCCATTTCCACCCATGTTTAGGAATTCCTTTTCCTTCGGGTAGCTGACTTCTGCATCTTATTCATACCAGTGAGGAGGCTTTGAGTTAGGATTATGAGAACCAATAAAGAGGAAGGAATGCAGAAGTCGGGGCTGGGAGGGATGACTTAGTTGGTAAAGTGCTAGTTCTGCAACCTGAGGACTGAGTTTAAGCCCCAGTACCCAAGTCAAAAAAAAAAAAAAAAAGAAAGACAGGCATTGTTGTACAGTCTTGTAATCCTAGACTGGGAGGCAGAGACAGGTGGATGTCTGGGGCTCCCTGGCCGGCCAGCCTCGGCTACTTGGTGAGATCAAGGCTAATAAGAGATGCTGTCTCAAAAAGCAAGGTGAATAGCACCTGAAAATGACTCCTAAGTCTGTCTTCTGACCTCCACCCACACCCACACATAGATACACAAATACATATGTGCACCCGTGTGCAGAAACACAGAGAGGATGGTGTGCAAGTGGCACAGAGCTGTGCATGGTGAGAAACTGAAGGAAGGACCCAGGGGTAAGGGGTGGGAATGAATGCACATTAGAGAAGGGAGGAGTCGGTGACAGAGCATCCCGTGAGCCCCCCCGATGACTCGCTCCTCACAGAGCCGACCCCCCAACTCAGCTCTGGCTATACCATCCGCAGAGCCAGATATGGTCCTGAAGTGGTGAGGACAGGATTGGCAGTGGGGGAAGGATGTGCAGATGCTAGAAAAGAGGCCATGCTGGGATGGGCAAGATGGCGCAGCCGGAAAAAGCACTAAGTGCCAAGCCTGACGACCCGAGTTCAAACCCCAGAGATCCACGTGGAGAGAGCCGAGTTCTGCACACTGTCCGCTGACCCCCACACGTGAGCTTCAGCACACACCACTGACATGTGCACACACAAAATCATTAGATGGTAATAAATGAAGTGGCTGTTCTATTATTCCCACGTTACGAGCAACACCTGCTGGAACTCACAATAGTCCCCAGTTCACACACACGTGTGCACACACACACACACAGACACACACACACACACACACACACACACATACACACTGCTTCCTGCCTATGTGCTCCCAGCTACCTCCGTGCCTCAACCCCCCCCAAATTTATAATTATGATTTAGCACCCAGAAAGGTCCTGCAATGCTATAGAACTCAATTCAAACTTCGAAAGGGGGACACAGGCCTTCATTGATTGAATCAGGCAAAGCCTGCAGTTGAGACAGAAAAACACTTGGCTCTTTTCTCCCGTAATGTTCTTTCCCTGAGATCATAAATCGCTGAGTGCCGACTTTCCATCTTTGAAAAGTGAATGTGACGAGAGCCAGCCTATAAATCACTTCAGGAATACTTATTCATCATGGACAAATAAAAATGTGAGCTACTCAGTGGGTGGGAGGCTCCTCTCTGCTGCCAGGACCCCGATAGGCCCAGGCCAGCAAGGGTTAGGGGAAAGCGGTGAGGCTGGGGGCTTATGGAGGGTTACAGCAAGGACACTCAACAGTAGGAAATGTTGCCTACCACATCGCTACAATCTCTTCAGCGCTTCCCCTCTTGTTCACGGCTGTGTTCCAGGCCACAGGGCTGAGGCAGAGGAAAAGGAGGAAGCAGGGAAAGAGGGGGACACTGTATACAAAAGTGGGCAACCAAAAAGTCCTTTTCATTCACTGGTGTCAGGGAGCTTACTCCTCTGGGGACTGCAGCCAGGGGGCAGGAATTGTTGTTCTTGATGCCTGACTTTTCATAAGGTCACAGCTCACAATGGACAAAATCCAAGGTGACTGTGTTCCCAGCACTTTGATGCAAGATTACGTCACAAAACCATACTGTCCCAAGGGGTAGGGGGCACAGAGAGGTTCCCCAAAGATTCACTTGACCCAGGACCAAACTCCATTAAGCCCCTCAGACACTTGCTGCCAGCCAGGGAATGATTTAGAACCCATGGCCATATTCTGTTCCTCTGGTTAAAGCAATGCCTGGCTAAGAGGGCTGACATCATCCCCACATACAGAAAGGAGGGAAGACGTGGGAGCAGAGAGGAAGAGGACCTTGAGGGGGAAGCATGAATGGAGACTCCCAAAGCAATAGTGGGGAACCCAGCCATGCATGTAGGTAAGAGACTCATGGGCTGCCAGATGTCAAGTCCTGCAGGCCTCCATGGACAAAGCGCTTGCCTGATGTGTGTGAGGCCCTGCAAGCTACAGTGGTGTTGGATTGTTGCCTTCCATCACATGGGAGGAGGAAACAGTAGACTCACAAGTTCAGGGTCATCCTTGGCTACCCTGTCTTTACTGATCTAATGCTAAAATGTGAGCTACTCTGAGAATGGAATATTTGTTCCTCAAAACCCATGCAACCCTACCCTTTATTGTTTCTCTGAAGGTTATTCATGGAGGATTTGAAAAAAAAATCTCATTTTTTCAGTTCTTGGGATTGAACGCAAGCCTTATTCTTATCCTCACTTAGCAAATGCTTCACCGCCAAGCCGTATACTACTTTTTGCTTTTTATTTTGAGGCAGGCTCTCACTAAGTTCTTAGGCCGTTTTTAAACTCATTCTGTAACCCAGACTGACCCAATGCTCCTGCCTCGGCCTCCTGAGTAGCTGGGATTATGGGCCTACAGATTATGGGCTATTGAGGGTATCTTCAAAGGTTGACTATATGGACTTTGAAGTGAAGCTCGGAGCCAGAGTTCTTACCAGGCACATACGAGGCCCTGGACTCAATCCCCAGTACCACAAAGATAAAGTCCGCAAGCCGTTTTCTGGCTTACCGAGCTGAGCCCAGACTGGGAGGGAGAGCCAGCTGGGGCAGGAGTGGGTGGCAGAGGGGATATGTGAAACTGTAAAGAGAGACATACCCCTCCATACTCAGAGTGCAGGAACTTTTGAAAAGGACAAGGGAGATGGAGCACCGGTGGCCTTTCCTGCCTTCTCACAGGGAAGGACCAAATGAGCTACCACACAGAAAAGTCTGCCGGCCTCTGGCTGACAATGCCCCATAAACAATCAGACTGGAAAGATGAACCAGTGTTGGCTGCTCTTCCAAAGGACTTGAGTTTAGCTCCCAGCACCCACACAGCAGCTTACAATACCTGTAACCCCAACTCCAAGAGCTACCCTCTGGCCTCTGTGGACACCTGAATGTTTGTGCATGACCCTGCACACATGACCCATACACATGCCATCAATAAAAGGAAAAACGTTTAATAAATAAGTGGTAAGGCTGACCCAGTCCAAACCACAAGCTGGTCCGTTTTTCTTTACCAAATCCTATTCCCCAATCTCACTGGAAAATACAGGGAAGCTTACAATGGCACAGACGAACTTGGAAGCCTGGCTGCCCGGCTTCACTGGGCCAGCTGGGGGCAAGAATCCCACACACTCGAGTGACGCTGGTCCCCTCCATTCTCCCAGGGGACCATGGCTATCTGGGAGAAGGCTGGTTGAGAGGTTTCCTGTGGTGACTGAGCCCTGCAGATGAGATATTTGGAAACTCTTGGTGCCACTGGGGTTTTATGTTTACCCAGGTCACCTTCACTTTTTCTCACCTTTTCGGGAAAGAAAACTATAATGCATTATTGGTGAATTAGCTAAGGTGGAAAAAAAAAAAGGCTAGGGGACATTTACATTTTGACCTAGTCTTATCTACAAAGACTACTCTAGTTTTATAATCGCCAAAGTTCCTGGTTAACTCCCTTGGTCTAGATACTGGGTGTCTCCTTCAACTGTTTCCTAAATTATTTTTATTTATTTATTTATTTTTTTTACTTTATATGTGTGTTTCATCTGCATGAATGCCATGGGCATATGCAGTACCCATGGTGGTCAGAAAATCCCCTGGAACTGGAGTCACAGGTGGTTGAGAATCACTGCGTGGGTGCGGGGGATTGAACCGGGTCCTCTGTAGGAGCAGCCAGTGCTCTTAACCCCTGAGTCCTCTCTCCCAGCCCAGCTGCTCTCTGCTTTATTGTGGCAGGGTCTCTCTCTGAACCCACAGCTGTCCGATTCCAGCTAGTCTACCCACACTGTGCAATTAAGGTTACAGGATTAACGTTCCCAGGGAGTCTATCTCTCTGCATTTCAATTTGAGTATAGTTTTGGAGTCACCTCTACTGTAATCTGCATAGGCATGGAACGTACGGAGTTCATGAGGCTCCCAGGAGAACGCTGCCTCGTGCCTTCATGTTTAAGACCTGTATAGTTGTTCTTGCATGTTATTTTGCATGTTAGTCTAGACTCAGTCTGTTTCTGACTCTATTTTATTACGGAGATTTTGTTTTGTTTTGTTTTGTTTTTGTTTAAGATAAGGTTGCATTCCAGAGCCCAGGCTGGTCTTAAACGTAAGGTGATTCCCCCTTCCTCTGTCTCAGCTTAACATTGCAATTATTAGCATGTCTATTGAAACATTTTTCTGTGTATGTCTGCCCATGTAAGCTTATGAACAATTTTAAACTTTAGTCCTCTTCCTCTTCACACCATCTCAGTCTAAATGCAATGCAGGGATTAAAAGGATGGCTACTGAACCTGAGATGCCACTTGTCTTAGTCAGGGTTTCTATTCCTACACAAACATCCTGACCAAGAAGCAAGTTGGAGAGAAAATGGTTTATTCATCTCACATTTCCATACTGCTGTTCATCACCAAATGAGGTCAGGACTGGAACTCAAGCAGGTCAGGAAGCAGGAGCTGATGCAGAGGCCATGGAGGGATGTTACTTACTGGCTTGCTTCTCCTGGCTTGCTCAGCTTGCTTTCTTATACAACCCAGGTCTTTCAGCCCAGGGATGGCACCACTCACAATGGGCACCCCCCCCACACACACACCCTTGATCACTAATTGAGAAAATGCTTTACAGCTGGATTTCATGGAGGCATTTCCTCAAGGGAGGCTCCTCTCTATGAAAGGAGCTTGGGTCAAGTTGACACACAAAACTAGCCAGTGAAGGGAAATGAAATTTAAGGCCTGGGATTCATGTAACTTTAAAAGAAAATTGTGTAAATAATAATAAAAATAAATAAATAAATAAAAATTAAAAGATACTAGATTCAAAAAAAAGAAAAAGAAAATTGTGTAAATTCAAGGTTCAAATAATATGAGACAAATAGAGCAGCATTAGGAACTTGAAGGCTTGGAGCAGATCCAGGCATGCTCAGGCAGACAAACCCATAGGCCCTTTGTGGTAAACGTGTCCTGGCAGGCCTTGAAGGCCAGGAGCTGGACCTCTTACAAAAACAAGCACCGGTATGTCCAGGCAAACCCCTTGTTAAGGCATTCCTGAGGTCAAGTTGACTGGGAATGGCGATAAAATAGAGAAAAAATACAAAAACTGGTCTGAGCTATTCTGACTGATTCATCGGCCACCTGGTGGCCAGGGTCATGCTGACCCAGTCACAAGCCACTATCCCAGACCCCCGGAATTGCTGATACTTCAATTTACATGTACTATCCTACTGACCTGTAACTATATGGTTGTTTAAATGAACCAATCGTGTGCAGCCATGCCAACTTCTCCCAACCCCTGACCCTTTTCCTATAAAAACCCCTATCTTTTGAGCCTCGTGGTCGATTCCTTTGTCTCCTGCGTGAGATGGGTATCGTCCCAGAGCTCTGCCATTAAACTGCCTCATGCGTTTGCAACAAGATGGTCTCTCGTGATTTTTGGGACACTCTGACTCCTGTGACCTGGGGTCCCTGTGAGGGGGTCCTACACCAGCAGACCACTTAAGTGTTTTATAAATTTTAATTAAGAACACTTAAAAAAATTAAAACAGGGTCTTACTGGATGGTCCAGAACTTACTATGTAGATTGGGCTATCCTCAAACTCACAGAGATCCACCTGCCTCTGCTTCCCAGGTGCTGGGATTAAAAGCATGTGCTACCACACCTAGCCCAAAATTTATTTATTTATCTTGTGTATTCAGGCACGCAGTGTTGCCATTCAGAGGTCAGAGGACAATTTTTTGGAAGGCCTGGGCTTGAACTCAGGCCATGGGGCTTGACAGCAAGCACCTTTACCCGCTAATCCGTTCTGCCAGCCCCAGGTAGGCCAGTTTAAAACCCAGGAACAGGATTTACAACAAAGCCTGAATGTGGAGGAGCTTAGCTTTTCTTTGCCATAGAGATAATTTGGGTATATCGTTTCACAGATGCAACAGAGCTATACTTTCCAGCCATATAAACTTCCGTACGCTTAAACTTCCTAAAATCTATTAAAATGAAATATTGAGCACATTGAATGTGCTTCACAGAACATTAAAATGTTCTGAGCACACCATTAAGGGATATCTGTTCTTCTCAAGGAAGTCCTCTAGAGGGACAATAAACATTGAAACTAAAGACTTCAAAGTACACTTAGTGTTTACGTAAAGCAGTATTCATTAAGGCATACGATAAAAGTTGGTTAAGTAACAAAAATTTTTATTTGCTACATAAATTTCAGTAAGGATTTTCTTCTAAAACAGATTCTAAAAAGAAATTAAATTTTACATTTTTCCTTAGTATTCAAAGGCAATAGAAAACAAGACATAAATATGTTTTATGCTAATCAAGATGTATGATTTTAAGTACATTTGGAAAAGTAATACAAAGAATCTTTTTATAATTGCTTTGTAACATTTTCTTGATATATGAAGGTTGACAAGAATAAGTTTTCTGAGATACAAGTAACTCAATTATAATTATAGACATAAAGTCAAAATACCTGAAAATGGTATTCATTAAAAATCCTTTTATGATCTAGATGTAGTGGAACACCCCTTTAATCTCAATTCTTAGGAGGCAGAGGCAGGTGGATCTCTGAGAATTTGATGTCAGGCTGGTCTATACAATGAGTTCAAAGACAGCCAGGGCTACAAAGACAGACCTTGTGAGCAACATAA
Organism: Mus pahari; assembly: GCF_900095145.1. NCBI lineage: Eukaryota > Metazoa > Chordata > Mammalia > Rodentia > Muridae > Mus > Mus pahari. The sequence continues at coordinate 108,156,413 of NC_034599.1, read as the reverse complement.
ACTTTTGTGAGCATGTGTGGTGGCATATGCCTTTCATCCCAGCACTTAGAGGAGACAGAGACAGGAAAGCGAGTTTGATGACAGCCTGGTCTACCTAGTGCTATACCACCCAGGTTTACACAGTGAGACCTTATTCTTCTAAAAACTCATTTTATTAGATTATTGCTTTTCCAAGAACGCTTTTATACTTCTAATTATAAACATTTAGAGCTGTATTTAATTCCTCTCTCTCTATCTCTCTGTCTCTGTCTTTCTGTCTCGCTCTGTGTGTGTGTGTGTGTGTGTGTGTGTGTGTGTGTATTTGTGCACCTGTGTGTGGCTATGCGCATTTGAGAGCATGTACCTTCGGAGGCCAGAAAGGGCACCATCTCCTGGAGCTGGAGTCACAGGCGGTTGAGGGCTACCTGGTGTGGGCTACCTGGTGTGGGTGCTGAAGGCGGTTCCCAGGTTCTCTGCAAGGTCAGCAATACTACTAGCCACCAAGAGTTTTCTCCGGTCACAACCTAAGATTTTATCATTAAAGCTACGATACACGTCAAATCATGAGTAGATATGTTTGTCAAAGATCTTTACATTTACATTACATTATTTTGTGCGTGTGTTGGTGCAGGGGCGCATGCTGGGGTCAGAGAGAACCTCCTGTCGCCTTTTCTCTTCTGCCATCAGAGTCACACTCGGGTCACAGGCTTTTCTCTGCTGAGCCACCCCACCAGCCCTGAGCTCAATTTTTAAAGTCGCTCATATGTAGGGTAAAAAATATTCTTATGATATATATAGTAGCACCTGCCCATGCGTCACGGATAAACTATAACTGCTATATGAGTCCCAGACAAGCATTGGCATGGAAATGACATTGAGAAATTGGATTGGTTCTCCCCTCCCCCCAGTGATTTCCAGATCTGTTAACAAACCAGATAATTCTGTGCATTACAACAGTCTTCATGCTCCCTAATGGACTGAGACAAAAACATATCCTGAGCTTGTCACTGATGCTACATGCTTACAACTGTAACGGAGAGCCTGCAGCAGAGATGTGGATTTACAGAAACCAGAGCCGCTCAGTTGGCAGAAGGCTACGAGGAAATGCATTGCTTACACATGAAGTAAGAGCTTATTTACCTTTCTGTTCCTTATCCAAAACCTAAATTTTTAAAAACTAAAAACCAGATGATTTAAATCACTGCACTTACTGGGGTGATGCTCGAAAGAGACAGGTGCCCTGCCCGCCCTGCGGAACTGGAATTTCGCCTAATGGTCCATGGGAAGGGAGAGGCTGAAGTCTGGTGGCAGCCAGGAAGGAGTACCTTGCCATGCACAGGAAATTTCACACAGTTCTAAAAACACACAGTAGGACCACCTTGCAGAACCAACTAGAGCTGAGACAATGAAGGGGCCCTTCAGGCGTTGCTGTAAAATCTGGTTCACTAAGTCGTCCACCCAGATGGAATCGCTTCCTCCATCTGTGTCCTGTCTGGGCGCACAGCTGTCCCGTTACATCCACCCAGGGAAAACTAAGCAACAGACAGAGCAAAGGCAAGGAGCCCCAGCCGGCCCGCCTGTCCTGAGACACACTGTTCCCAGATAAAGGAGGCAGAATAAAACCTTCTGCAAACTAAATGTGGATTTCAAAGAGTGTTATAGAAACGTAAATTTGTTCCACTAATAAATAAAACTAGGCCCCTAACTCATTCCAGGATGGAAGCCCACTTCATTCCTAGCATTTAATCGGTTCTTGCCCCAGCAGATCACGGGACTCCACATCAGGGCACCATAGTCCCTTCTCCAGCGTGGGTTCCTGGGCTTTGGTTCTGCTGGGAATTAAGCAAACTAAGTTTGGAGATGCGCGTGTAGGGCAGCACAATGGCTCACAGGGCGGTAACAGTGCTTGCCACAAAGCCCAATGTCCTGAATTCAAATCCCTGGGGCCACCCACATGGCAGTAGGGGAGACCCGACTACCGCAAACTGTCCTCTTACCTTTACACACAGCATGTGTCCCGCTCCCCCAGCACACACTAAATAAATGTAAAAGAGAAAATGCATGTGTTTTCTCCATACATAAGTTGTTTTATGGTGAGTAAGAAACCAGTGAAGGAGACGGGCATATGTCTGCACCCTAATTATGACTCTGGAAGGCAGAGTGGATGACCAAAGCTATAATCAAGAAGAAAATGCTTTCCTTAAGCTAACGCACAATGGTTACAATCCTTAAACAGAGTTCTGGAGCATGGGAGTGTGTGTGTGAGCACACACACACACACACACACACACACACACGGACACACGGACACCAGAGCCTGGCGTTGGGCATCCTCCTCTGGTGCTTTCTGCCTTATATTTTTGAGCCAGTCTTTCACTGGACCTAGGGCACATCAATGCTATGCAGGCTGGCCAGCAAACCCCAGGGGCCCTACAGTCTCTACTTCCCAGCACTGGAAATACAGATGTGCACCACCATGCCAGCTTTTCACGGGTGCTGGGGACCCAAACTCAGGCCCTCATGCTTGAGTGACCATCACATTACCAAGTGAACCATCTCCCCAGTTCCTTAAATTAATTCAATAGGGACCACTCACAGGAGTAACTACATTCTCTATACCAACATAGGCGAGGACCCGACGGAGCGTCCAGCCTTGAGAAACTCCCTTCACTCCTGGGGGTGCTTTCTCTTGACTGTATAGGAGGAGACAATGGTCACACTACGCTTCATCAGACAGGAGAGCTAGGGTGGGTTTTGCTAACTGTGTCAACTAATAAGGGGAGGAAAAAGACAAAGAATGTTGATCCAAAAGGAAAACTACTTTCTAACCACTGGCCATTTGGATTTTGAGGATTCTCTGCCAGGGCTGTCACCGAGGAAAAATGAGGGAGCTTTGTAAGAGAACTTTAATTCTATCTCTAAAACCATCACCAGCCCATCCCACCACTGTAAGCCTTGCTCTGCTTCAAGGGGTCACATGACTGCATCTTACATCACTCTCACAAAAGGACCAAGGCAACAGTGGCGACCAGAAATCCACAGCTCGTTCATATTAATAGCCAGACCTTTTCTTTTTCAGATGATTTTTTTTTTTAAAAGCTGAACTTAGTATTTTTTTGTTTGTAATTTTTTTTTTTTTTTTTACTGCGGGGTTAGAGAGATGACTCAGCAAAAAGCACCCGCTGCTTCCTTGGGGGACCAGAGTTGGGTTCCCAGCATCCTAGTCAGGGGACTCACAACTACCTGTAAGCCTGCTCTAGGGGACCTGACACCCTCTACTGACATCCTCAGGCACACACATGCGTGGGAGCCCTCTCTCTCTCTCTCTCTCTCTCTCTCTCTCTCTCTCTCTCTCTCTCTCACACACACACACACACACACACACACATCCTTATTTAATCTTTAAGAACTGCTATTTATCCCATGTGGAGGTCAGAGGACGACATGGAAGAGATGGTTCTCTCCGTTCATCTTGTGGGTCCTGGGATGAACTCTGGCTTGGTGGCAGACATCTCACCAGCCTCAGGAGCAGGAACAACGGATATGATCTTCTGTCAGTGCTACTGATGGGTGGCATAAAGCAGCCTACAGCCTTAAATAAAAACAACAGGCCGGCCTCTACCTTTAGGGGACAGAGGGCACAGCTACCTGGGAAAGGAAGAAGAAACATACAGGGACCCATACAACAAAACATGGGTACCCCAGACCTCCCTAGCATGTGTACTAGGCTCTAGTCTCTGGGACCCTGTACCTGGGAATGCGGCTGGGAATGAGAATATAAACACAAAGGATCATGGGAACTGAAGGACGACTCAGTGGTTGCTGCCAACCCTGACGACCCAAGGTAAATCTCCGAGACCCATATGGTAGAAAGAATGAAATAACGCCCTCTGACCTCCACACGTGCACTGTAGCATTTGCACAAATACAAAAGTCAATTTTAAAATGGTCACAAAGGATGGAGAGTTCTACTCTTCCGGTTTCTCTTCGGAGTAAAGCTTTGTGCACCATATGGCGTGCACAGCTCCAAGCACAACAGTTCTTCTTTGGGTGAATGGAGGGTACTGGATGTATATAGGTATGTATTTTTTAATGCATTGTTTTGTGTAACACAGTGAGCATGTGGAGGTCAGAGGACATTTCTGTGGGGTTAGCCCCCTCCTTACACATTTAGTTACATGGTTCAGGATTGAGCTCGAGTTGTCAGTCTGGTATGGAAGGTAATTTTATCCACTGAGCCACCTTCATAGCTCTGTAATTTTATTAATTAATGAATTTATTAATTAACATACTCTCATGTAGCCCAGGCTAGTCCAGAACTTGCTATGTAGCCAAGGTTGACCTTGTGCTTTTGCTTCTTCGGCCTCCACCTCCCAAGTATTGGGACTACAGGTGTGCAACATCATGGCCAGCCTGTTGTGTTTTTTCAAAATGCTTTTGTAATTATTCACCCTCAAACACCAGCCAACCCGGTCTCCTGAAGGATACAGGGCTCCCAATCCTGTCGCCAACACTGGCTATAGCTCCCACATCAGCTGCATGTCACAGGCCAAAGTTCACAACTGTACTCACTCCAAACCCTGCTCAGGCCCCTTGAAGAAGTGACTGAGATTTTCGTTAGCAGATGGCTCTTGCCTTTGTGAAATCTATGCCACTGAATCACTGCCAAAGGGTATCAGACGGTGACGCTCGGAGAGGAACAACTGTTCACCACAGCTATCTTGTGGCAAAAGCTGTCCCAGGACTTTTGCCCTTTCCAAATGAATATTGTGAGTCTCCCACAACTTTCAGGCTAAAATGATTTTGATGGAGATTAAGAACTATCCCTAACAAATGATTCAAACTGGCCTTAGCCTGACTCAAGATATCTCTCAAGAGAATGCACATATCAAACTATAATATATACATACATATGCATCGTTCTTGACACACAACAAATTCGGCAAGAGGAAGACAGCTCCTTCCAGAGGAGGAGAATTAGGGACCAGAATGTGGCACTTAGAGGCAGAATTAGGGACCAGAATGTGGCAGGCAGGTAAGTGGTAGAGTCCTTGCACCCTGCTGGGATCTGCCAGGTGGTCAATATCTGCCAGGGTGGTTGTTCTGAGATAGATCAGGGTAACCCCTGTGCAGCCTGAGTCTGCTGCATATAATGCAGATGAGGACATCTCACCCCTGGCCTGCTGTGAGGCAGGAGCATGGACAGCATGAACCATACGGAGAAGCCATAGCTCGGGGGAATGGCATGAGGTCATACAACGGCTCCCATCATACCAATAGGCATGCTTAGACACTTTTAGGGTCTGTTAGAATTTATCCCACTTCAAGTTAAAATGAAGTTCATTTCAATCATAATCGGAGGCTCCTCATTGGTAGAATGGCAACTGGCTCTGGGCAGCTGCCAGACAGAAGGACAGGGGCGAGTTTCAGGCAGGCAGGGAGCTGATTGTCTCTCCAAGGGATTCTTGCTTTTGATAACATGCCTCCTCTTAAAGCACTGAGCAGGTTATGAATGTACTCGCTCGCTCTCTGGACAGGTGCTAACACAAGCAATGGGTGTGCTGGGAAAGGCCTCCGCTTACCTCTGGCTCCGGCTGTGAGCTGTTTTCCTCTTCTGCAGAGTTCGGTAGAATCGCCCATGTTATGTTGGCACTGGCAGAGGGTAGAGAGCCAAGGGTCCCATTTTTCAGTTGGTCTGTGGAATGTGATGTGGGCCCATGCCATCCCAGGATGTTGTCTGAAATAAAGAGCTAAAGTGACGCCAGGTAGTCTCCAAAGCAAACACTCAGAGGTTGCGAAATAAATATCCAACCTAGTCATGTGAGGGGACCCTTGTGACATGGGCCCCGGGTCACACATGGCGTGGTCTGTTTTGAAGGAGGTATCTGACTGTGCATATAAGAGACAGTTTCCTACAGCATCAGGACCAGGGTCATCACAGACTGGGAAGACACAGTGTCTTGCTCACTTTGACTTCTTCATCTTCATGGCCTCTCAGTGAGCCTGGAGCTTACTTCATCGAAGCTGAAAGAGCTCCAGGAATCCACCTGTCTCCATCTCCTCAGAGCGAACATTACAGATACACACTGCTGCACCCACACAGCTCTTTATGTGGGTGTCTAGCTCAGACCAGAGTCCTCAGCCTAGTGTGGCCAGCACTTTACCAGAGTCACCTCCGAACAATGCGTTTTACCAACATCAGAGAACGATGGTTATTTTCAACTCGAAAAAATAATTTATAATATTTTACATTAAAGACATTGTTTATTATTCACAGTTCAGGAGAGCTGGGCACAAACAGCTGCTCCTGTGGCCAGCTGCGATGTATATTAAGAAGGTCAATCCTGATAGGCCAAAATGCCTGGTTCATTCTAGCAAGAAAAAATTCTTCCCCCCTCACCTCACATCAGCCCCACTTGTTCCAGCCTTATTTATTTTATGTATGTGAGTACACTGTCATTGTCTCCAGACACCAGAAGAGGGCATCCCATTACAGATGGTTGTGAGTCACCATGTGGTTGCTGGGAATTGAACTCAGGACCTCTGGAAGAGCAGTTGGTGCTCTTAACCACTGTGCCATCTCTCCAGCCTGCAAGAAATAATTCTTACAAGTAGCAGCCTGCTAAGAGAATTTTCCTGATCTTCCTTCAACCTGTCCTGTGAGGGGGAAAAGATTTTCTCCTCCAATATGATTTTACAGTAATAATATTATTATTATTATTATTATTATTATTATTATTATTATTATTATCATCATCATGGGATATCTTTGAGCTTATTAATGAAGATGGGAATAATTACAGGTGGATTTCTTATATTTTTGGTTGTGAGCCTAGCCTTTCATGGCTAAGCCGTCTCTCCATCCCCACAGGTGGATTTCTTTACCCCAATCTGGCAAGGTGGATAAATAGGTCATTTAGCTTTCTCCCAGCCTGGAGATTCAGTTCCCCACCTATGAACAGGGATAAATGATGGGAGGTAAGACAGGCTGCGGGAGGGGCTCACTTATCCTTCAAGTCTCAGGTGTTCCATCCTCAAAGCAATCTTGTCTGTCAGCGTCCTTCCTGAACTTGCTCAGAGAAAAGTCCAGAAGTGGCCTAAATCCTTAGTACCCGAGAGAATCTGACTGGTGGACATAAAATAAGATAGCAGCAAAAATGGGTCTGTGTATCTGTGTGTGTGTGTGTGTGTGTGTGTGTGTGTGTGTGTGTAGAGAGAGAGAGACATAAAATAAGATAGCAGCAAAAATGGGTCTGTGTATCTGTGTGTGTGTATGTGTGTGTGTGTGTGTGTGTGTGTGTGTGTGTAGAGAGAGAGGGAGAG
>NC_034599.1:108097036-108147720 GCF_900095145.1 Mus pahari | reverse complement strand
GGGGGGGGGAGATAGCAGCTGCCAGGGCCTGGGGACTGTGTGGGAGGCGGGAGGTTGAGAGCTCTGGCTTTGCCACATGAAAGCATTGGGGGTTAGTTCAAAGCAATGCAATACAGTAACACTGTTAACTATTCAGTGCACTCTTAACTCAAAAAGCAGGACCAGTCATGCTGTTCAGTTGCTAACAGTGCGTGTCTGGTATGCACGAAGCCCTAGATTCAATTCCCAGCACCACGTAGCCCAGGCATGATGGTCTACTCCTGTGAGGCCAGACCTCAGAAGCTTAAGGCCATCCTCGGCTCTATGATGAGTCTGAATCCATCCTAGGCTACCTGAGACCCCGTCTTAAAGAAGAATGAATGAGGCTGGAGAGCTGGCTCAGCAGTTAAGAGCACTTGTTGCTCTTGCAAAGGACCTGGTTCAACTCCCAGCACCTCTATGGTGGCTCACAACCATCTGTAACTCTTCCACAGGCTACAGAGCCCTCGTCTGACTTCCACAGACACCATGACTGTGTATGATTCACATACATGCAGGCAAAACATTCATGCACACAAACCTTTTTAAAAGATGAATGAGTTCCTACATGAATGGATAGATAAATACGGCCCAATGTGGAGAAAGCCAGTCTGTCTCCTGGTTTAGTGTCACTTGCCTCGCCTGGTCCCCTCCCCCACCCCCACCCATGTTGAATCCTGTTGGCTAGGGATCCAGTGCTTGTATCCCCAGTCCATTCATATTTTGTTGTCTTAACCTCTCTAATCTAATGAGATCTGAAGTCGGAATTTTCTAGAAGTAATTAGCGTCGAATGGGATCATCAGCTAGGACCTTCATTCAATAGGATCTGTATCCTTAAAAAAGACCAGAGCTGACACCTCATATGCACAGCAGGAGGAAGCTCATGCTGGGGCTAGGGGAGGGCAGTGCCCATCAGTGGGGGAGGGCCAGAGCCCATCAGCCAGAGCCTGGCTTGGATGCCCAGCCTCTGGCACTGCCAGATACATGCATCTGTTGGTCCCATCATGGCGATCGAAGCTCCAGTTGACTGAAGTCCTTTCTATGTCAAATCCTGACAGTCTGTTCATTGTGGGTTGGTTTTCCATTAATCTTAATTTAAAGTACAGCGTATTAAAGCATTACTTATCACAATTCCTGAGATGTTTTCGCATTAATGTATGCACATGCATCTATAGTTCTATATGTGTGTGCACACATACACACATACACATATACACAAGTGTGCACTCCCACAGGTACATGTAAGCATGACGGTCAGAAGACAGTTGACAGGGTTTGGTTCTCTCTTTCTACCATGTGGCTCCCAGGGACCAAGTCAGGTAATGTGCGTTAGCAGCAAATATGTTTACCAGTGAGCCACCCCAGAGTCTAATTCCTGAGTTTTGGGGCACTAGAATTCTCTGCTCCGGCCTATTGTCTCATTGGTTTTTATCTGGACCCTGTACTGGTAATTTTTTAAAACATAATTATATATCTCACATCAAAGTCAAAATGATTAAATTAACCATTGACATGTAGAAAAATATCATACTAATATGAAGAGTGCCAACAGACAAGTGCTTGTCACACAAGCGTGAAGCCCTGAGTTCAATACCCAGTATGGCCACATGAAATAGCCCACACGTGACAGTCCCCAAAATAGTGTCTAGTGAGCAGGGAGCTCAAGTGTGCCTTATCTTCCTCACTAACGATTCAACACACGGTGTATAATACTGGCTTTGATAAGTACAAAATACAGGCTCAAGGAGGCTTGTTAAAAATAAAACAAAAGCATACACAACACAAATCCCTTTGTGGCTTGTGGTTTCTCAAAAATCTCAAAGGCAGGATAAGAGAAATACAGTTTTTGTAGAAAACAAAAAACAAAAGCAAGAAACAAAAACAAAAAACAAAACACAAAACACAAAACAACACAAAACAAAACAATAATATGGAACATGGATCAAAGCCCTCACATATCAGAGTGAGGTTCCCCAGGCCAGCAGAGACAGAGCAGTCTGTCTGTGTGTCTCTCTCTCTCTCTCTCTCTCTCTCTCTCTCTCTCTCTCTCTCTCTCTCTCTCTCCTTCTGAGCATAGACTGGTTTCAAACTCACAATCCTCCTGCCTCCCAAGTGCTGGGATCCCAGGTGTGTGCCACAGTGCCTGGCTCCACATGCAGTTTTAAAGACAGCGGTTTGGCAGATGTGCCTTAGTCCTGTGTCTCCTGGGAGCCTCAGGGTGCTGAGTGTCACCAGCTTTTTGCCCAGAGGCTGTGACCAGTGATGTCCCCAGGAAGCCTCTCTCGCTGGTTCCTGGTCACCTAATCTCTCAGGTTCCATAAACCATCTCGGGGTTCCAGAGTCGGGCTGTAACCTCCAAAGTGGATAAAAGTGTGAGGCATATCTGAGGCAGAAAGACAATGTTGCTAACTTGTATGTGTGTAGAGGAACAGAAATGGTATGTACCCATGCATGCAGAGACCAGAAATGGTGTGCACATGTGCATGCAGAGACCGGAAATGGTATGCACATGTGCGTGCAGAGGCCAGAGGAAACTTCTGGGTGCCAGTCCTCAGGCGCTGCCATCTTGTGTTTTTGAGACCGCGTCTCTCTCATTTGGCCTGGAACTTGCTGACTGAACTAGCCTGGTTGGCCAGCCCCGCATCCTTCCCGTCTCTACCTCCTCCACTGGGATAACAAATGCATGAGGTGCCTGGCAACAAGGCTTTTCCCACCTTTCTTTTTAACCTGGGTTTGAGGACTGAACTTGGGTCCTCACGCTTACATGGTCAGCACTGTACTGACAGAGCCATCTCCTGGACCCTGGCTGCCTGCCTTCTTTATGGGAAAAATTGCCACTCGAGAACTTTGTTTTGACTGATTAGAAAGGTCATCTGTCTGAAACACACCTCGAGGTTAGCCTGTAGTGTTTCCAACCTATCTTACTGACTGACGGGCATGATCTCATTTCTCATTGTCTTAAAAACCATAAGATAAAAGAGACTGGCAGCGGGCAGTTTTGCCAGGAGGAGGGAGCAGACAGAAAAGGCAGGCACTGAGTGGAGGAGGGATGTGGACCCAGGAAAGCCCAGGATAGCTGTGAGCACCACCTCTAACCGTTTCCAGTGGGACACGCTTATCAACAGCACTTTCCAGGAATCTTGGGAGAGGAGAAGAATGTTCTGGAACATGAGAGAGGAAACATGGATCGACCGCCTTCTACTCCAGCTCTCCCGGTACCTGATTTGCTTCAGTCCTCATTCAGGCCCACCCGAGTCACTGTCCTGACAGAGCTAGCCCCAGCACCCCATTTCCCAAGCCCACTTCTCGCCCAGCTGGCTGGGAAGGCCCAGCTCCGACTTGGAAGCACACTGAGCGGTTACAGCCCCTGCTTGGAGCTGGATCTCCACTCCCTGAACAGTAAGCCTGGAAGTAAGTAACCAACAAGAAGAGAGCGAAGCCCTTTGAACCCCAGTCCCTTCAAGCTTCAATTCTCATCCGTGCTGAGAACCCAAGAGCAGTCCCAGCTTGGGTTCTGCTCACTTTTTATGTAGATCTAGAGCTGGCGAAGACAGACTAGCAGCCCCTCCCGACCAGGCACAGGTCCCCATTGAGCCGATGGCGAGGAATAGAGAGGGAAATGCACACTTCAAGCTTTGACTTAAAAGCCTAATCACTTTATTATTCTTCCTTGCAAACCTCTCTAAAAAACATTAGAGATGCCCCACCCCCACCCCACCCCACCCCCACCTCCCCCAGAGACGGTCCTGGGAGTCAGGCTACACAGAAGGGAACAGGTACTTCTGAACATACGCCTGGGACAAAAGATGGACCAGAGCTTGGCATCCGTAGACAATGGCTCCTCAGCCAACCAGATTCCCAGAAGACACTCAGAAACCTTACAGGAGATGAACTACTGATATCACAAGGGGCAGGGGTAGATATCAGTAGAGTGTTTGCCTAGCAGGCACAAAGCCCTGGGTTCGGTTCCCAGCACTGCGCTTCTATTCCCAGTGGTTGAGAGGTAGAGGCAAGAAGACCAGAAGTTCAAGGTCCTTGGCCATGTATGGAAGTCTGTCTTTAAAATTCAAGTAGGGAGAGAAAGAAAAAAGGAGGGGGGGTGCAGATAGAGAGGCGGGAAAGGAGAGGGAGTGTGGAAAGCTCTTGGTGCCGCTTTCTAGGATACTGGCAAGAATTTGACATTGGGCTAGGGCTAGGAAGTAGACTCGAGATGAATACTGGAGCTGAGGAATGTGTTCTTTTATCTTGATGGTGCTTGTTAAGACCTTGAATACATGGCACCTTTGTTTATGCCTTGTTTATTCTGTGACTACTTTCTTTATGCTTTGAGACTGACCACATTCTTGGTATGTACCTTAGAATGATATAAAAGCAGACTGGAAAAAATAAACCTGCGTCAGCCTCTGGCTGGAGTTATGCTAGATTGCTATTAGAATGTTACCTAATTGTCTTGTCTTTCTTTAACCCTCCCTCCTTCTCACCCTCCCTTGAGACCTGGTTGACTGAGTTGGCAGCTTGGTCAAGGGAGAAGGAGTGGGGAAAAGGAAGAGGGTGTGTGTGCGTGTGTGTGCGCGTGTGTGTGTCAAAAATTCACTTTGATTTAAAAAAAACCACAGGGCAAGAATCAAAAAGCCAAAGCCTGGATCAAAATTATTCACAGGGGCGTCGCTGAGCTGCAGCCACGGCAGCTATGAAAACTCTGAGCAGCTTTGCTTCCATCTTGGCCTTCCTTAGACATAAGCACATCTTTATCAGCTGTAGCTCTGCCAACCGAGCAAGCCCCAAGATAGTGGGCAAGCACACTTTGTAACTCTCACCTTGCTCTGTGAAGACCCAGATGTCACAGGGGACTCAGAATGTGGTACACATTTAAACAGCACGTGTTCACTGTTTTAGAAACCATGGGTAGGAACGTGTAAGGCTTAGAGTTGGGAGCAGCGGAGACAGTTATCTATCAAGTTTCAGGCTCCCACTAATCCAGTCACATGTGACGGCACAGTGGTGAGCGAAGATGTCTTCCGATTTCTGGCAGGATTTTTCTGACAAAACGATCATGAAGGATGGGTAGGGGCCGAGGAGACAGCTCAGTGGATGAAGTGCTTACTGTGTAACCTTGAGGGCTGAGTCTGACCTCTACCACCCACGTCAAAATGAAAAAGCAGTGAGTTTGAGCCTCATGAGTTTGAGCTTGTGATCCAAGTGTCGGGAAGGCAGACGCAGGTGGGTCCTCGGCCACCCTGTCTGGACAATCTAGTCTACTGTTCTTTTTAAAAAAATATTTATTTTTAATTATGTGTATGTAGGTGGCACAGGAGGGAGGAGTGTGGTGGACACATGCACATGCGTGTAGGTGTCTGTGGAAGCCAGAGGGGACGCCAGATTCCTGGGGCTGGAATTATAGTCAGCCATGGGCCAGATGATGTAGGTGCTGGGAACCTGGCTCTACCAAGTGCTCTTAACCCTGAGTCATCTCTACGCCGCCCCCATACTATTCTTATAACCTTTCTGAAGCCTGAAATCATTTATTTATGAGGTTTGGGTTTTGGTTTGTCTTGAGACAGAGTATTGAACCATCTCCCCTCAAGTTATTTTTGTCTTTAGTATTGAACTTAACCTTCAGTGATGCCTATCTGCCTGCCGACTACTTACTCCTCAGATAGGACTGGATTTTCTTGGAGCCATATGTTCCTGCCTCTGGCTTTTAGAAGAAGAACTAGCAATGCTTCTGGAATGTTCTTCAGCATGACCAGCCCCACGGGAGGCTTGCATGACACTGTCCCTAGAGGGACTTGCACAAACCTATCCTTTAGAGGGAGTGAACAGGACAGAGAGGAGAGGTCACGTGCAGCATCTGTTATCCGTTGTGGCTGCTAAACCGTGGAGGATGGACGCCATGGAAACACTGGGTGGAGGGTATCCGGTGACGGCTCTGAAAGGTGGTGTGCTGAGGATGCTGAGTTACAGATGGAATAAAACATCAGGACCAGGCTGCCAGATCCGCAAGGATGCCTGACAGCCTGTGGATACACACTGGGAACATCTTTATAGGATTGGTACACCACTGGGGAGGAGGGGCGGGGACTTAGCTGGATTGAAGGATAGCTGGGTGGATAGAGAAAATGTAGGGCATGGTGGTCCATATCTATAACTGCTGTACTAAGAATGCTGAGGCAGGAGGATCACCATCAGATCAAGGCTAGCCTAGGCTACGTAGTAAGTTCAAAGCCATCCTGGACTACATGTTAACATCCCATCTCAGGGAATTAAGAAGCAATGAATGGGTGGGATGGGATGGAAGGCACACACATGCTAACAGGATGAACACATGGGGTGAGATGCACACATGTAATCATACATGTAACCACACATATGTGATGAGAACACACATCTCCATACATGTAATCACACATGTGTGATGAGGACAACACACATCTCAACTGGACCAGCTCGGGGGTGGGGTGCTGGGAGTGCAGCACTCACCTGAGGCGCCTGGCTTGTGGCTGGGTGGCGCCGCCTGGCGCACACTCTGCTGGAGCAGGCTGAGGCACTCCCCGAGACAGCTGAGGGTGGCGGCAGAGGTAGCCTTCAGGAGAAGCAGGTCCTGGTCCAAGGCAGTGAGGGGGCCTGAGCCTGGCAGGGACTCAATGGCGTGCACGAGGTTCTTCTGCTGACCTTCCACCTGGTTCATCATCTAGAAAACAAGGACCTGGAGATGAAGGGGGGCTTCCTCTCACTAGGCTCCAAGCCCACAGGGAGCCTTGAGCTGGACAGAGGCAGCAGGCTCGGCCTCTAGGGAACTCTTTGCATGCTTGGCCTTTGCAGTGTCAGTGTCTGGGTCCATCCATTTATGCCCCGAACACTGACCCGAAGAGGACGTCAGAATGCCATCAGAGCTAAAGGGGACGTCAGGGCCATCAGGTAGTATTTTGCAGGAATTCAAGAAATAAGTGAATAGTCACTGCATTACAAACCAGAAGCCGTGGACTGGAGAGAGCTCATTTGGCAGAGTCCTTGCCTGGCATACACAAAGCTCTGTGTTCAATCCACAGCACCACATAAAACAAGACATGGTGTGGCATGCCTACAATCCCAGCACTAGGACGGTAGAGGCAGCGGGGTCAGAAGTTCAAGGTCATTCTCTGCTATGTGGTGAGTTCAAAGATGGCCTAGAGTATGAGGCGCCTTTTTTAAACCTTTGTAACCCACCCCACCACTCTGTTTCTATGGACGGCTTTCCCTCTCCAAGCAAGAGTTGTTTCTCCATTCTCTTCCAGCTCCAGTTGGTCACTTCCAAGCACTGCCGTCCCCAAGCAGAGTGGAAGGGAGCTGAAGTGAGAAAAGTCATGGTAAAGCCACTGCCACACCATTCTACTCCATAAAATGACCACACAGGACACAACTTTCTGTCACCGTGGAAGACATGGGGAAGAGGAGGCCAGCCAGGAATAGCAGACTCAGCCCTGTGCCCTGGCTTAGCCCACGATAAAACTTCAGGGACCCTCCTCGTGGCCGGCCTTCAGTTGGCCAGCTTATCACAAGGCAAACAGAGGCCTGACTGTGTCTCTGAATGGCATATCAAGGAGAGCACTCCACAGGGAGCTAGCGGAGGACTCAACGGTTATCTTGTGCCATTTGGGCCCCTTGTGTTTTACAGCTCGTCACATTAATCAGGACAATGCATGTAAAGTGCTAAGCACCCTGTCAAAAGGATAATTAGTCATTCCTCAAATAGGGTGAGTGAATAGGGTGAGAGGGACAGCCCAAGGTCATGGGGCTGCTAACACAGAGTCAGCCAGTGCCTGAGCTGTATACACTGGGCCATTGCTCTTTGGGTTTTCCCACGAAACCTATTCTTGCTTAGGGAGAATTCCTGTCACCAGCATGATGGGTCCAGCTGGAAAGGAGCAGTAGGTGTAGAAACTCTGGACCTGAACCCACCACTCTCTGGTGTTATGTTGCCACGGGCTCATGAGGTTGAACACTTGGTCCCCAACTGGTGATGCTGTTATGGGATTTGGGGGAGCCTTCTGGCAGAGGGCCCAAGTTGGAAGAAGTAGATCATTAGGGTACGGGCCTGGGGTGGGGATGGGGTGTACAGTCCAATCTGCTTCTGGTTCTCTGAACAGTAAGCAAATGGCTGTCATTGCCCCCACTGCCACACAGTTGTCCCCATGTCTTTGCTGGCACTGTGGATACCTCACACCATGAGCTAAAATGAAGCCCCCTTCCCTTAAGTTTCTTCTTGTCAGATAGTTGTCACAAAGAAAAGTGGTAAATATGCCAAGCCTGGGCTCCCCACCATGTTTGCTTTGAAAACAAATATTATTTTCTATTATTTGTGTAGAAGTGTGCTTTAACCAAAAAAACAAAAAACAAAAAACAAAAAACAAAAACAAAAAAAACAAAAAACCCTCATCTGACCTTGGGGGTTGGGGGTGGGGAGGGAGATGCTCAGCCAGTCAGTCCAGTGCTTATTGAGTAAGGTTGGGAACTTGGGTTTGATTCCTAGAAGCCACATCAAGAAGTGAGTCCCTGCAACCACAGGATGATCAATCCCTAGAGCAAGCTGGCTGGCCAGCCCGGGCTAACTGGCAAACCTAAGGTTCAGTGAGAGACCCTGTCTCAGAGAGTACGCTAGAGAGAGATTAAAGAGATACCAAATGTTGACCTTCAGCCTATACACACACGCGCGCGCACACACACACACACACACAGACACACACACCCAGAGACCCACACACAGAGCACGTTCTCTCTCCCCTCCCCCATTCATTTCAACTTCACGAGATGTTTTTAATTATCCACATTCATAAAAACTCCGCAGAGGCACAATCTGGATTTCCCCCCCACTCCCTGCTGACCTTCACTTTACTGTGCACACCTGTAACCAGGTTGTGCAGCTTGGCCTCTGCAGCATACAGAGGCTGTACCAGCCACTCTGCCCTGTCACATAGCACCTGAGACACTGCAGGGCTCAGATGGCTCCTTTCTGAGTCTCCTTCAGACAGCTTCTTGAATCAATTTAAATTACAATTGTAACCCAGGGCTGAGGGTGATGTTCTGGGGAGATGGTGGAGGTGATGGAACACTGGTCTGGCATACCCAGAGCCCTGGGTTCGATCACAGTACTGTGTGAGTTGAGTGTATGTGCCCTCACACACCTAGACCCCAGCACTCAGGAGGCAGACACTGGAGCTGACCATCAATCTCAGCCACATCAAAAATTCAAAGCCAGACAAGGAAACCTCAGACATCTAACAGGGAGAACTGCAACTCTGGCTGTGTCCCTGGCACCCGACCCTCCGCGGCAACTTAAGCTTCCGAAGTCTTTATCCCTTCCGATGGCGTGAGTTCACTCTGCTCAGTGACACTGGCCTGTAGACAGGGACCACTGTCCATCCTGTGAACTGTCAAATCCCAGAAGCAGACTGAAAAACGGACAGAATCCCAGTGCTAATGTTCTCTCAGCGAAGCACAGACAGATTTATTTAGGACCTAAAGTCTAGAGAAACGACCATGCTCAATAAGCAAACAGGGGTTTGGCTTTCCAAGTCCTTGACTTCATGAAGGAACAATGTCTTTTTATCAGTTTCGGCCTGCCAAGAGATACCGCCAACTGGTTTAGTTTAATTTCAAACAAGATAAAATATCGAAGTGTCCACTGACAGCCAACTCTGTGCATATCTGCTAACAGAGAAAATGGAATTTTATACTATTTGTAGGATTCAGCACTTTCTCAAAAGTCTTACCATAAAACTTAGTCTTGGAAAAATGATGTGTCCCCCCTCAAAGAACATAATGATGAAGGCTGTAATCAATTATGTTTTTACTGTTATGAATGGTGCTATAAAGCTTAANAAAAAAAAAAAAGGTAAGCAAGATAGAGCTGCTAACTGATATGGAATATTCTCAGTTTTAATCAACAAAGAGACCCATATTCCAATTATATTGCACAGTATGAATACTTGCTATTCTGCAAGCACAAGCTATTATGTAAATCCTCGGTAATAAAAGCACAAAACAGGCTTATGGGATATCCTATTCTACTGTCACAGAAGCTGGTACCCAGAGAAGGAGCCGCACGTCAGCTCTCTGAGAGCATTCGACAGTATCTACCAAGCGCCAGGACCAGAGGCAGTGAGACCCGGCCGAGGACCTTGGAAGCAGTGTTGAGGAGGTTGTGTTTACAGTGATATAGATATCCTGGGACCCAGTGGGAGAGGGGTGGGGTGGACAACAGCGCCCCCTGGAGCAACTCTATGCCTGGTATAAGGCATCTATTCACCTTTCTCTGTAAGCTGAGCATTGAAAAATAACTAGAAGAAAACTCCAGATCCAAAGGATGTGGCGCTCCCTTCTGGTCTCCATGGGCACTGCATACACAGTGCACAGACATACATGCAGGCGAAACACCCACACATAGAAAAGGAAAGAAAACCCAGGGGCTCTTACCACCGAGCCTAACCGGGACCTACATGGTGGGAAAAGAGAACCGACTCCTACGAGTTACCTTCTGACCTGCATGTGTATGCCAAGTCATACATATACACAGCACACATACCACACACACACTGCACACACATACACCCCCATACCCCCACACCTCAAACACACACACCACACATACCAAACTCCCACACACCCCAGACACACATACCACACACATTACACACCACCTACACAACACACACACATAACACACACACCATACACACACACCACATACCACATACATCACACACACACACACACACACATCCCACACCCTGACACCCTAAACACATATACCATACACACCACATACACACACAAATACACCCATACACTCCCCACACCATACACACACATACACCCATATATCCCCACACCCTCAAACTCACATACCACACCCCCCACACACACACCAGTCTTATTATTTTTAAAGAACAAATCAAAACGTGCAAATTTCAAGTTATTCTTATTTGGCTTCTTAAGGCCATCACCAACCTGTAACACAGGCACAAAATGGATCCCAAATTAAATGTCAAAGGCACAGATACAGGTCAGGCTGCGTTTCCCAGATAATGCACTTTACAGCAAGTGGGGACCCCTGGCCAGTTTCCACAGCACTGCAGAGGCCATGTACAGTACAGAATCAAATCAGGGGAGTCAGAGCTAACAGGATCATCGGCTGCATGGAAACGTACAATGCAGAAACCAAGAACACTACACAGAAGCCCAAACCCACAAGTTTAAATTCTCCTTGAAAGAGCTGAAGAAAGCTTTGGTGTGGGAGTATGGGCGAACAAGGACCTCCTCTGTCCCTGCTTCTGGCATTTCTCAGCTGCAAACCTTCACCTTGGTTGTTGAGGTGTCTGCAAAGGCCAGTTCCGACAAGGCTGCTCATCCATTCCTTATGTAACCCAGATCGCTGTGCCTTGTGACCACACATTTCTCCTAGGTCAGGATTCACAGCCAGGCTGTGTTTTGGTTGGCAGAGTCTAAACAGGCTGCCTGGGGCCTTCCGTAACTCAATCTACCCTGCTCGGAAGTAGACGAGACAACCCACCCCACTGACAAAGTGGCTTTATTGGGCATTTGTCCCTAATTTTCTGAGCCACTGCTAAGTCTCCACTTTGGGTCCAAGTGGCTAACTGGGGTATTATTCTTCTGTTTACCCACAGTCTTGAAGACAAACAACCTAACCCCATCTTTCATGGCTGGAAAAATTCCACTGTGTTTGTATGTGTGTGTGTGTGTGTGTGTGTGTGTGTGTGTGTGTGTATGGAGTATATATGTGTGTGTGTGGCGTGTGTGGTAAGTGAAGTGAGTGTATGTGGTGTGTGTACAGTGTGTGTGTACATGAGTGTTGTGTGTGTATGTTCATGTGTATGGTGTATGTTTTGTGTATTGTATATGTGTGTGTAGTATGTGTATGGAATATATATGTGTGTGTCTGGTGTATGTGGTATGTGAAATGAGTGTGTGTGGGGTGTGTGGTATGCACTGTATGTGGTATATAGTGTGTGTGTGCATGTGAGTATAGTGTGTGTGCATGTGTGTATTGTGTGTTTTGTGTATTGTGTGTTTTATGTATTGTGTGTAAGTACATGTGTATGTTGTATGCTTTGTGTATCATGTATCTGTGGTGTGTGTGCATGTGTGTTGTATGTTTTGTGTATAGTGTGTGTATGGTATGTGTGTGTGTATGGTATGTGTCTGTGTGTGTGTATGTGTCATGTGGTGTGTGTGTGTGTATGTGTGTGTGTGTGTGGTGTTTATCTACTCCTCTGCTGTTGGACATCTAGACCGTTACTTCTGATCTTTATCTAGTCTTAATCCAGCCCCCACACTGTAAACCAAACTTCCCATTCTTAGTATCCTGACTTTGTCCCCTCCCTCCAGAGACACAACCAATGCTCTATGCCTGGGTCTCCCCCCAACCCCCGACCAGAAACTAAACAACAAAAAAAACTGGCCTTGTCTGATCAGTAGATTCTACTGTTAATATTCAGAGAGCCAGCTCACTGGTTAAGACCACTCCCTGCTTCTGCAGAGGGCTCAGGTTCAACTCTCAGCCCCTACGTGAAGCCCCACAACGCATTCTGAACTCAGTTCCAGGCGATTGGGTGCCCTCTTCTGTGTGCCTCAGGCACAAACACAGTGTGTGTGCACACATACATGCAGACAAAACACTCAAATACATAAGATAATAAATCAGTAGAAAATGCCTAGAGGGCTGACATTGCCACCTGCAACGGCTTTTCCCATGATTCTCCTGTGCAATTTCACCCTCCCTGGAACACCCAACTTTGCTCCCTCCCACCCTTAAGGATATGGGACAGCAGAACTCACTGTATGGAGAATCCCAGGACACTTCCCATAATGCAAACCACAACCTCATGCAGTCAGGCCCTAACCATCCTAGTGCCATCTAAAGAGACTCTGCCCTCTCTCCCCACTTTGGCTTTCAGACCATTGAGATATTGTCCTGAAGAAATCGGAATTTCTCCCTCAAGAATCTCACACTGGGAGAAGGAAAAGGTGGAAGGCGGGTACCACCTGGAGTGGGACCCTTGGAAAAGATTTCAGTCTTGACACCTCAGATCACCTTGGCAGGAGAGAATGGAGCCCAGACTACTGTGGGTCAGTGGTGGGCAGGACCACCTTGACCAGTACTGGTTAGCTATGGGATTCCCCACCCTCACACCCCCTCCTAACACTCCACCCCTCTCCACCTCATTTTGTTTTAGTAACTCAATTGCATGGTTCTTAAATGTTTTTTGTTTGTTTGTTTGTTTGTTTTTGTTTTGCTTTGTTTTATTTCAGTTGACAACTGAGCCTGCAATGCCATGGTCAGACCCACCTCTGAGGGCTTTCCAGGACATGCAGACACCAGCATCCTGGAGTCACTCCAGCTGGAAGACAGCATCGTGCACAGACCCCACTGGCTGCATAGAGAACTGCATGAATGTATTCAGGAGAGAGGACCCAGTCCCATTTTCAGAAATGTTCTGTCAGGAGAGAGGCATTCACTGCTGTCACTGTTTGCCCAGTGCCACTCTGGATCCTCAGC
Organism: Mus pahari; assembly: GCF_900095145.1. NCBI lineage: Eukaryota > Metazoa > Chordata > Mammalia > Rodentia > Muridae > Mus > Mus pahari. Next base: position 108,134,146 of record NC_034599.1, on the reverse strand, counting down.
CAATCTGCTTCAGACGGTGGAGGTCATTACTAACTTTGACTGTTATAGACTTAAACCATCCCTGTGGGTGCCCACGCCTGGAAGGCTGGACGGGATAATGGCGTTTCTCCAATTCAATGCTGTAACAGCTGGACAGGATAATGACTTTTCTCCACTTCAACATTGTAACAGCTGGCCTCTGTCATAGGTTTGGTGAGGGAGAAAATGCAGGTGTGCCAGGTAGGACTATCACATCTGAGCCTATTCTGGCTCCTCTGTGCTGTACAGGCATGCTGGGTCAGGAAATTCCAGCAGTGTTTATAAACTAGCTCATACTTCCCCGGGCAGGGGGCAGGGGGCAGGGGGCAGGGGGCAGGGGGCAGGGGGCAGGGGGCAGGGGGCAGGGGGCAGGGGGCAGGGGGCAGGGGGCAGGGGGCAGGGGGCAGGGGGCAGGGGGCAGGGGGCAGGGGGGAGGGGGCAAAAGCTACTACCCGAAAATACGCACACGAACAAGCATAGATACATTCCAAAGCCTCTCCGAAAAAGGCCAGCCTTGATTTCCTAAGAATGTCATTTCTTTTTCTCCAACCTTTTTTAAACCACTACTGCATCACCCTGTCCCAGCTCCACACCACAGTAATACAAAATACAAATTTCCCTTTCTAAATGCCTAAGAAGACAACCTGGAGGGACAGAAGTCTCAGGACAGTCGAGAGACCCAGGCTAGGGAGACCATGCAAGCGTGAGGTCCTGGGTTTGAATCTCTAATGTCACATGAAAACCCAGGTATGGGACTGGCAACATGGTCCGCATGTGAAGATGGCTGCTCGGTCCATGGATAGTATACTGTGTGTGGTACTGGAAATCACATCCTGGGCCTTGCACACACCAGGCAGACACCACCATTGAGCTACACTCCACCAACCTACACTACTGAGCTACCCTACCACCGAGCTACTCTTTCAGCCTGGACCCTTCCCAAAGCCATCCCCATTACTCCTTATGTGTGTGCATCAAGCCGGTTCTACTATATATCCCAGGCTAGCCCACAGCTCATGACTCTCTCGCCTGAGCCTCCAAAGAGCTGTGTGGTGACAGGCGTGTGTCACCATCGTTTATTCTTGCTGAAAGAAAAACTGAGGCACAGAGTATTTTTAGAACTGTGTACAAGAGGCCACAAACATGACACACCAAATATCACCGTGCCATGCAACAAGTGCCTCTCTGGCACAAGGTTTGCTGTGAGCTGATCTCTTTAGAAAACAATGGACCCACGAGCAGCTCTGAAAACCAAGAAGTTCCCTTCCTGGCCAGGAACTTGCCAGCTGAGGAGCAATCTCCTTTTGTGAGATCTCGTGCGTCCTGTCAGTCCCTGGAAGGGATGGGCGGGAGGGGATGGGAGACTGTCCTCCCAAGGGAAGGCAGTAAGTTCTGCCTGCATCACAGTTCCCTGCTCTGGGTGCCAAGGGCCCCTGGGGTGTTGCTTTTCTCCTGGACTCCTGCCTTCCCTGTTGTCTGAGGAGGACAACAGTGGCCTTCAAACTTCCAGTCAGGGCCCGAGCTGAAGCTCTTCTCCATATCTCCAAGCATGAGTGACTCTTTCCTGACTCTGTTTTACCACAGAGTTTTACCCTTTTACAGACTCTGTTTTACCCTCCCCAGTAAGAGCCACAAAGCATGGGGAGAGCATTCTTTTTCGTTCTCTGCAATACTTGCACAAAGATTAAAAGTGACTTTTCAATTCCACGCATCAACAATCAATGCTAACACCTTAACATGCTGGCAGCAGTTGAAGATACAAAAGGAGAGGTTGCGAGTGTTGTTCTCAAAGGAAATGCAACTGAAGAGAAGGTTCTGAGCATATGCTCAGGGCCCCGCACACAGAGCCCTCCCTCCCCTCCTGTGATCTTTGTGATGCATTCTCTCCTCTGCTTCCAACATCGTGAACCTGAACCTCCATCAGATCCGGAACACAGATCAAGGACATTCACTTTCCATGGATGTGAAGCTGGCCTCCCCAGCATGAAGCCCCCAAAAGCAGTGTGCAGGGGACACAGGGAAACACCGCACTCTCACGCACACACACGCACACAGACACATATGCATGTACATACATTTCTAAATAAAAATTTAAATTAAACTACTTATAAAATACTTATTTTCTAAGAAGCTAAATAAAATATCCATCACATGTTAAAAAGAAGATAACTGTTAGCATCTGGTACGTGAACTTATTGTAAAAATGTATGTACTCTTTTCTTTTTCTTCTTCTTTTTTTAATGAAACCAGTTGTTCAGCTGATTCTTTATGGTGTGGGGCATTGGAACTGTGCCACCCAACAGAAGAACTGGTAAGGTTGTAGCAAGTTCAGAAACCTGATAAATCTCCTAACTGAGGATGGCAGGAGTTCAAATGAGGTCCCAACCAGGTTCCGGTCCTGGAACACGTGACCATGACATCCCACTAAGAGGACCATGACAACCGGTCATATAGCATAAAAACCTGGAGTTCTCCATGCTAATGAGGTGTCTAGATAGGCCCTGAGTGCTTAGCCAATGAGCTTCCCTTCCTGGGCATCCCTTCCTGCAAAACGCATTGAGTCTCTGATCCACATATGCATCTTCATCCACCATGAACCAAACAGGTTGGACAAGCAAGGACCAGCTCCTTCATCAAGGACCGCCCCCTGGGGTGGGGCTCCTTCATCAAGGACCGCCCCTGGGGGTGGGGTTCCTTCATCAAGGACCGCACCCGGGGGTGGGGCTCCTTCATCAAGGACCGCCNCATCAAGGACCGCACCCGGGGGTGGGGCTCCTTCATCAAGGACCGCCCCTGGGGGTGGGGCTCCTTCATCAAGGACCGCCCCTGGGGGTGGGGCTTCATCATACAGATAGGCTCCTGTAGAAGGCTCCCTCTTCTAGTCCCTCCTTACTTCTGACACTCAAGAGTCATGTCAGATTCCACCCGTCCCTGGGCTCATCATGGGCCTATGGACTCCAGTTTCCAGCTCTTCCTGGTTCCTGGGTACACAGGTTTGAGAATCATCTTCATCATGTTTCATCTTCCCTGAGTGACATGTCGGCTCCGGCATCCCGGCGGCAAGGCGGAAATGCAGAACAACAGTATGGAGCCTTTCAAATTCTATAAATAATGTCATCAAATCTCTATGGTACTACTTGAAAAACTAGAGCTCACTCCACAAGATAGCCCACCACCTAGCCCATGGCCCATCACACAGCCTACCACCTAGCCTGTCACATAGCCCACCACCTAGCCCATGGCCCATCACACAGCCTACCACCTAGCCTGTCACACAGCCCACCACCTAGCCCATGGCCCATCACACAGCCCACCATATCGCCTGTCACACAGCCCACCACCTAGCCTGTCACACAGCCCACCACCTAGCCCATGGCCCATCACACAGCCCACCACCTAGCCTGTCACGCAGCCCACCATGTAGCCTGTCATACAGTCCACCCCATCCCGTACCCTGTACTACTGCACATTACCCCCGGGTGCCCCTATCATGTGTCACAATGACCCCTGACTTTTTTCTCTTGAATAAATCACAGTTCAACACTCCCCTCTGTGGCTAAATCTTAGCACATATTTTAAATGATTTCTTCTTATATTACTGGAAGAGGATTTGTGGGGCGTAGTGATATTCAAACACCGTGTGCTTGCCATTTGAAGGAAATGATTTTCTCAGCAGTATGAGCTGCCCATATCACATGTCAGTAACACTTTCTGGTTAAACAAGTTTATAATGAAAAGATTCCAAATCAGCATTCCATTGTTTTAATCGCATGTCCGTGTCTTGATACATGTACAGTAAAGACAAGCTTAGTTTCTCAGGCCAGTCGGTGGTTGCGTACGCCTTTAATCCTGGCCCTTGGGAGGCGGAGGAGGGTGGACCTCTGAGTCTGAGGCCACCCTGGTCTACAGCCAGGGCTACATTGTGGAGTCAAAGAAATGGCATGGTACGTAAAGAGGCCTGCCACCAAGCCTGATGACCCCAGAGCCCACACAGCGGAGAGAGCCAGCTCCTACAGGTTATGCTCGACCTCCATAGGCAGGCTACGGCACTTGTGTGCCCCCATATATACATACCCCAACACACAAAAAATTTGTAGTTTAAAATTTTTCATATCCTGTAAATAAAATTTAAAGCAAATAAGATTACAGGGGAAACTGGATGCGATGGCTCCAAATTGTAACACAGCACTAAAGTCTGAGGCAGGAGGACTGCCACGAGTTTGAGGCTAGCCTGAGCTATCCCACTGAATTTCAGGCCAGCTTGGGCTACACTATGAGACCCCATCAACACAACAGCAGCTGCAACACTATTAAAAGGAAGGCCAAGCAGTTTCTTTTAAAAGGATGGAGGTGGAAGTGGACAGTGGTGTGGTCACCTAGTGATGGAAAGACCATAAGAACCGGAGGAAGGGTCACAGAAAGATCTCTATGAAACCAGACTTGCCTCCTGATAGGTCTGAGAGCCAATGAGAATCACTGCCTGAGGTCATTAGAAACTCACAGAACCAAAAATCTCTCCAGGGCTCGGGCACCAGCTCTGAATGCTCTGAAAGGCCACTGTTCTCCTACCCTGGCCAGGCTCACTTGGACCTCCGGGTGACACAGCTGGACATTTACCCTGAGAGAACAGAAGACACCTGGAGCTCCAGGTGACCCAGCTGGACGTTTACCCTGAGAGAACAGAAGACCACACCTTTGCTCTCTATACTTTCCCTACACTTCTTGCCTCTGGGCTCTTGCTCTGAACTCTCAAGGCTCCTGCGTCCTCGTGACTTGTGTAGAAACCAATGCAGACAGAACACATAGAGAGTAGTGTGGGAGATAAACAGTTTATAGCAGAGGAGAGGAATTCATACACCACAGGGGAAGGGGAAAACTACCAAAGAGATCACAGTGCTGATCAGTATATTAGAAAGGCTTTACCTTGCTCCTAGAGCCTCTGGGAAGCGGGGTGTTTTCTTGTGCAGGTGATTGGCAAACCCATACCTCCTGGGAGGGGTCGACAGTATGGGTTGTTGGTTTGGCTTGGCTTTTGTTTTCTGAGACAAGGTTTTGTGCACCCGCACTTGGCCTCAGTCTCAGTGTCCAGCCAAGGATGACCTTGAATTTCTGATCCTGCCCCCTCCGCCTCCCAACTGCTGGGATCACAGGCCTATGACAGCCCTGTGGTTTCAGGAGGTGCTGGCGACCGGAGTCAGGAACTCGTGTGTGCTAGGGAAGCACTTTATCAACCATGTGACTTTCACTGTCAGGGGCCACACAGGACAGGCTGCTCCAACTGCCCAGGCACCACGGCTCTATCATACACTCCATCCGGTCTGCCACTGTGGGCTTCCACCTAAGGGAAGCAGGCACATGAGCAGCAGGCCAACTCATCCTGAGCAGGATGACACCCCCAGGGAGACGACAAACCCCTCTGGCAAAAGCTGTGGACAAGAAAGCTGGCCACATCCAAACCCTGGTCACAAGGCAGACACTCGGTAAACAGCAGTGAAGTTAGTGTCTGTGTGTGGCGTTTCTCCCCGCTAACCAGATGCCATTGCATGACTACCAAGTGAAACCAAAACCCCCAAAGGCTCTGCCGTGGAAAGAACATGAGAATTTTCCTTACAGCGTCTTACAGAACGAGCTTCCACAAAGGTAGAGAACCTTTCCCACATCCCTTCCCTCCCGTTGTGCACACGTGACCAGCCAAGCTCAGAGGCCCCGAGTGTCCCGACAGTTAGTTACTGCATTCATGTGCCACTTTTCTCGGTGCTGTCACAAACCATCGGAGGTGCTGCCTTTTGCATTTTATCCGTAGCTCATGGGATGATGCAGCTCACATCTGAGATGGGTCTTTCTTCTTCCGTTACATTCACCTCAATGGAAACACCTAGGAACCCAGAGGCAGGTGTGTCTCCTAGGTGATTCCAAACCCGGTCAGGTTGACGTCAAACTCGGACTGTCACGGATCATCTCCAGGAAAGTGTTTTCTTTTCTTTTTCAAAAAGAGTAGGATGCCTCTGAGATTCCCTAAAGAAAATACTCCACATCATACTTCAGTTCTAGCTGGATGTCCTGCTTGGGTCTGGAATCCTCACACTAGGGAGCCTAAGGCAGGTGGATTGCTGCAAGTTCAAGGCTAGAGACAAGGTAAGACCCACTTCTCAAAACAACAAAAGCAAAGAGTCTGCCCTCTGCTGCTGGCGGAACAGGGCCTGAAGTCAGTCTAGCTAATGTCTGCTACTTGCTTTTGAAGTTTAATTACTGTGTTTGGTGCAGATATTCCCCAGAGGGGCACAAAAGAGTTCTTCCCGGCTGAAACGAATCTCACGCCTGCCAATTACTTTCAAGATGAAAATGCATCTTGAAAAGGTGCTCCAAAGGGGGAAGAAATAGACCAGATAGGAACCTCACCCTCTGGGCAAATCCTTGACTGCTTCGGCACCTTGACAAATGACCCCCTAGAAAGACAGATGCATTTATCAGGAATCTGCTTCCTGAATCTGAAGGGGACAGTTGTATTCAGGGATAAGCCACTAGTAATTAATATTTACTGTGTCCCCACTGGGTAAATGGACCTGCAGTTACCATTTCACAAGAGAAAGAACATGAATTGCTCACACCAACTGCTTACAACATAATCCTTGAGGTGCTCGAATATATAACAGAACCATAATCTACGGCAGACGGCACCTGGCAAGACAGCCCCCACTCTTTGCAGGGGTGGAAACGGGCTAGCACAAACCCGAATCCAAATCCCCTCTCACTCCTTCCCCGTCTCCTCTGACCTTGAGCACAGAGGACACAAAACACCTGGGCAACCCGCAAGGGAAGAAAGGAAATAAAATCACGGTTTTGGAGATGAGCAGGAGTAGGGGTGGGGTTGGCTTTCTGGGGCCATCTGAAGGCTGAGAACTTTAGGGTTCAGGAAACAAGGTTCCATATTTTCCTTGAAGAAAGAGGGAAAACCCAGTCACACTAGCTCAAAAAGCAGAAAAATGACTGACGGTGATCAGAAAGAACGGCCAAACATCCAGCGGAGATGGGCTCCCCAACCCTCTCCTGCAGAGACAGCGCTATCTGGTCCTCCATGCCCTCTCTGTTCATTAGCAAGCCGCCACCACCTCTCCCACCACTGGTACCAACAGGGCCAGCACTGGAGACACACCCACCCAGGTCCGTGGCGTGGCTCCTCCTCTCCTAGTTCAGACTCAGAATGCAGGCTGGCCTCGGGGAAGATGCTCACACCGCTCCAGTCACCTGACACTGAGTGGGTACACGGAGAACAGTGGTCACGTGACAGAGCACACATACACGTATCACCCCTTCACTTCAGTGTCTCTCCTACCTGTGGTTTCTTGTTTGTTTGTTTGTTTGTGGGTTGTTTGTTTTTGGTCTTCTTGTGGTTGTTTGGGTTTTTGTTTGGGCTCATCAGGGGCATACATTTATTTTTTATTTTTACTTTTTTTTGTGTGTGTGTGTATGTGCCAGTGTGTATGTTCGTGTGCAGGTATATGTGATTGTACGTACATGCACATAGAAGCCAGAGGTTGATGGCAGATGTCTTTCTCATACTCTATTAATTTTTTGAGACAGGGTTCTTCACTGGTTCAGCAAGACAAGACTGGCTGGTAGCTGGGCTCCAGGGTCTGCCTGTCCCCATATCCCCACACTTGTATACCAAGCACTTTACTCACAACTCACTAACCAGGCTGAATAATTTCATTTTAAATATTTATCTACCAATCAATATGAACAACAAAGATAACAAATAAAGGAAATGGGTGGTGTGATTTTCTTTGCACTAATAATTTTTAATTGTATTTATTATTATCATGCATATGTGCATAGGATACTGGGGTTGCTGAGGTATACACATGGAGAAAAGAGGACAACTCAGCAGAAATGGCTCTTTCCTCCCACATTTATGTGCTGTCTTATCATTCTGTTGCTGTGACAAATTGCCATGACCAAGGCAACTTATAGAAGCAAGCGTTTAATCAGGCTTATGGTTTCACAGGGTCAGAGTCCATGATGGCAGAGCAAAGGCACAGAGGCAGGAACAGGGGAGAGCTCACATCTTGATCCACAAGCAGGAGGCACACTGCAAACCACTCCAGATTCTTAAAACCTCAAAGCCCGGGCCCAGTGACACACCTCCTCTGGAAAGGCCACACCTCCTAATCCTTCCCAAACAGTTCCAAGAACTGCTGCGACCAAGCATTCAAACATGTGGCCCTACGGGGTTGGCTGGGGACATTCTGACCACCACACAGGTTCCAGGGATTTAGCTTAGGTGTCCAGGCTTGTACAGCAAGCCAACTCACCAGCCTCGATGATGGCATTTAACTCAATACAGAATTCACCAGACATAATGATGATTTGCATTGGAGGAGCGTGTAGAAGAGGACAACTGGCCTTAAACTCTCCCAGGCCCCTTCCATTCCAGCTCCTGAGCAGGTGGGCTTCCTGGTGCGCTGCATGGTGGCTTCAAACAGCTGGGCTTGAGTCAACCACAACATCACTTAACACTTTCTTTCAGGAACAGTTATTCAGATAACGAGGCATTTCCCTAAATCAATGCCAGTGTGACATGAGTCCCAGGGCTACACAGCTTCCAGTCAGAGGGTCCCAGGATGTACTAACCAATGACTGACTGACACACCCCTCTGATGTAGTAACCAATGATTGACACACACACTCACCAGCCCAGAGCACACCACCTCTTCCTGTAATTTACATTACAGACTCTTAACCGGAAGCCAGTAGGACTCAGGACTAAACAGTTTGAAGGGAAAGGGCTCAGTTCCTATCTTTTCAGCATCTGCTTTCCTCTGGCAATCTCTAAGGTCTAGAGAACAACCCCAACCCGATTTGCACTGCTGTCTGCTCCTTCATATTAAGTCCACAGGCCTAACACTTCAATTAACTTCGTGGAAATTTAAATTACCACAAGGAGCTCTGGCTTTTATCTTCTCAGGAAGCAATTCTCCTTCACACACTCTCTGATTCCCTCATGCAGTGGTGACTAAGGCAGCTCTCGGGGGTCACAGGAATAAATTTCTTCCCCTCTTCGTGACCATCGCCATACAAGCGGAAGAAGACAACGCCTGGCTCAGAAAGCTCAGAACGGGAAAATTTAAACCAAAAGGAGGTTTCACTGACTCGGCCCACTCTGAGCACGCCATCACTGGCTTGACGGCTCTCTCCTGCCTCCTCCCACCATGCCTGCCGGCCTCACTCCCTCAGATCAACATCTCCCGGGTCTGGCTCCTGAAGGCTCCGCAAAGCCTTCTTCACGTCTGCCTTCCCACATCCAGGTCTGAAATCACAATGCCTCGGACCCTCAGAGCTCCTGCCTCCCTCCCGCTACTGTACCTGGGGTGTACACAGAAGGACAAAGCCTGTTTTCTTGGCACTCAGCTGGTACAGGGTGATGGCAGTCAGGTCCCCAAGGAGTCCTAAAGACTCCTACTCAAGGCTTTGGATTCTGTTTGCCCCAGAGATGATGTTCTTTCTCAGTGATTATTTTTGTATCAATGGTTGGGGCTAATTGTTGCTAGTTGTGGCATTGGCAATGGGAAAACACATCTCCTTTCAGGTCCAGAAAATACTCAGATCACCCTCCCGATTTGCCAAGGTTCTGTTAACTCACCACCTTTAAATGAACCTTTTAGCAAATACCTACATGAGCTGTTCGTCGGCTATTTTTTTCTTGTGTTTCCCAACTGCAGAATAAACACCTGCTGTAATTCTTTCCACACTACAATGGAGGGAGATTTTTCACTCTGGGGCTTTATTTCAACATCTATTTAGAAGCAGTGGAAGGCAGTGGGTCAGGCCGAGTGAGGGCACATAGTTCTCTTCTTAGGCAGCTGGCTCTGTCCCTCACCCTCTGTCCCATACCAATACATCAAACCCCATAATACTGCATCCAAAGGGTGGCCCTGGAGTTAACACAGTTTTTGTTACTCTTGGTTACATGTTACTCTTGGTGGAAACAGATGCCAGGTTTTAACAAAGTTGCCTTTATTTAAGGGGCATCTCCTCAGCCTTCACAGGAGTGGCTAACAGGCCCTCCGAAAAGGCCTTTACATCATCTACATCATCTTAAAAATAATGGCCATCTCGCCTTCTCTGTCACTGTTCTGGGTGGACCACAGGACAGGCACCTTTCTCATCTGAGAAATGGCAGCCATGGGCCAAATAGGCTAGGTGACCCACTGGCTGCCAAGAGTCAGGGAGGGGAGAAAGGAGTCTATAAGGCACAGTCCCTTAAAAGGCCCAAGGAGGAGCATAGACCTTACATGTCAATGAAGAACGCTGGTAAAGCATACTTCTGTGGAGTACTAGGACTGCCAACAGGAGGGGATTCTGGGAAGGGTGAGACCGTTGAAGATGGTGAAGATGGAGATGCGCCTCAGGCGGAAGCTGGTGTTCCAGCCTCCCACTAAGGAACCTAACCTCACTCAGCCCAGTTACACTTTCAAGAATTATTGCACAAACAAAACAAGGTAACGAAGGCTGGTCTCCCACTCAGGAGAGTGAAGAAACACAGTGACAGTGTGACTTTAATTAGGTATCTTAAAATAAAAAAAAAAACAAACATCTCATGGGTCCTTAAAGGAAGAAACACCTAGAATCTGTCTTCTTAAAGTGATATCTGAGGAGTCGAGGGAGGGAGAGCGGGAGTGAAAGAGACTGAGAATGGGAAGCTGGGTGGGAAGGAGCGGGGAGAAGTTGGGGGAGGGTAAAAAGATCTCATGGGGTTTTCATGAGATATAAGAATACACATAGAAGTATATTTAATGGCCAGTTTCTCTAACTAGAAATATCTCCCTAAGGAAAGAGCCTTTCAGAAAGTTCTCGGAGGGACTTGTGGCTGGTGATCAATCAATCACTCACTAAGAAAAATAAAACACAAAGGGTCTACGGGCCCAGGGATGTGAGGCAAAGGCTCCTAGTACAGGCAAAGGCTTTTCCTATTCAAAGAGGCTACATTCAAGCCTAGATTGAAGAGAGAAATGTCTACTTTTCCTTTCTTGTGGAAAAAGAAGGGGTATGGGGCTATGCCAACTCTACCACACTGTAACACCTCACAGCACCGTTAACCAATGTGATGTTGTTATTTGTATGTTTTGTTTTTGCCATTCTAAAGAGTGATTGGCAACCACAGCAGAGCCCCGCACTTAACCACATACCACACACCCTCTTCTCTGCACGAGGCTCACTCCACCCGCATGTCTACTGTCTGCTGCCAGCTACCCTGTCTACATAGACACATTTATCACTTTTCTGCAGCCGTGCCTGTCAGGAAGCAGCCTAAGGAAGGGCTTCACGTGGCTTACAACTGGAAGGGATACAGCCCATCCTAGAGAAGAGATGGCAGACGAAAGTGAGGTAAGATGGAAGCAGAGGGCAGACAGAAAGTAGGGCAGACTATGCCACCTAAAGTCCTGCCCCCAGTAACACGATTCTTCCAGTAAGGCTCCGCCTCCTGAAGGTTCCGGAACCTTTTACAGCATCATCACCAGTTCAAACCTATGAGCTTGGGGCTGAGGCGCATTTCACATTTTAAGCCATAACAAGGCACTTGGCTTCATGGAAGGTGGTGATATACCGAGAGCTGAAGGAGTTTAACAATGGAGGAGGAGCAGGCGCTGGGGCTTAGAACATAGCTTCAGGTCCTCTCACCACAACCGCAGGCACATTACTTCAAATCACCTTTTCAGTTTCCTTTCCTGTAAAATGGGACTCATTGATGGCTCTCAATCACTCAGGCTTTCGAAGGATGACTAACTCCACAACACAGTTGGAAACACTCCTGAGGTGTACAAGGACTGAGCAAAGCTCTACGGCTGCTACCGATAATATGAGGGTTTAAGGAGACAGAGAAATTTTTTGAACAGTAAGAGTCATGAAGGAAATTGGGGAAAAAAAAAGACCCAGAACAATATGAGGGCTAACACCAACAGAAAAACAAATAAACAAACAAACAAACAGGGAATTTCTGTTCTGGGTCAATTTCAGCAAACCCTAGAAAACTCGTTTAGTTTTAGTTTTAGTACTAATATAAGGGCTGGTTATACAGCTAATTCAGTAGGATGTTTGCTTAGCATGTACAAAGCCTTAGGTTCCATCCCCAGCATAACCCTATCACACCTGGTGCACACCTGTAACCCCAGCACACCTGGTGTACACCTGTAACCCCAGCACACCTGGTACACACCTGTAACCCCAGCACACCTGGTACACACCTGTAACCCCAGCACAGCTGGTGCACACCTGTAATCAAGAAGCAAATGCTACAGGATCAGAAGTTCAGGGCCATCCTCAGCTACGGGCCATGTTCAACACCAGTTAGGTCCTTACTCATAAATCTTAAATCATGTACCATTTGGAGGAACAGGACAACAATCTCACTCCACGGCCAGCTATAGTGGCACAAAAACCCATCATAAAAAATAAAATAAAAGAGAGAAGCAGAATATTAGCTGAGCACTGCAGTACATGTCTGTAAAGCCACTACTTGGGAAGCTGAAGCCAAAGGATGGGCCTGAGTTGAGGCCAGCCTAGGCTAGACAGCCATACCCAGTATCAAACACATTTAAAAGGCCTGGTTATGTAGCTCAGTATCAGAGTGCTTGTCCATCAGGCATGAGGCCCTTGGTTCAAGCCCCAGTACTTAGAAAAATAAATAAATAAAAAACAAAGCAATAACCTATTCAATATAAAACATAGTTCTGTGCAGGGCTGCTCACTTAAAGCAGGTTTAAAATAAATCAATAACTTCATTCAGTCAATTATAGCCAATTCTCATCAGTCACAGTAGTCACATCTCTACAAAGTCTAAACACACACTTCACCAGAGAATTCAGAACTGAGGCTCCTAAGGGAAATAGCAGGTGAGGTTTTAGCGAGCCTCTGGCACATGATCATCAGCACAAACATCATTTGCAGGATTCGGGTTCTTTCTCCAACCTCTTTGTAAGGTGAGACGGCCCATCAGTCGTGGAAAGAGGCACCTTCATGTAGTCTCTATCACCTCTGTGGCAGCAGAAACCAGGCACACAAGTATACACACACACACACACACACACACACACTCACTCACACAAGCATTCACAAGCTTGCTACAGCTCTGGCTACCAACACAAGACTGACACAAGAGTAACCAGACATGATAGGCTGGAGTGTGCGAGGATAAGTATGGTCAATATACATTGTATACATGCATGAGACTAGCAAAGAAGAAAGATAAGATACTCTACAAAAACCCAGGCAATGATTTCAGCCAAACTCATCTCCAGCCCTGCCAGCAGATCTATGGATTTCCAAAGGCAGAGTTGACAGAACCAGACACACTCACAAGTGCACACATGCACACACATCATCCATGATGTTAAAATTACCCCTTGGTCAACTAGGGTCCAAAACATTAAACAAACAAAAGAAACTTCAGAATAAAGAACTCCCAAGGTGTGTTGTTGTTGTTTTACATTTAACTTTATTAGTTTATTTATGTAAGTTTGCCTGCAGAGAACTCTGAACTACCTGCATGCTCTCAGAAGCCAGAAGATAGCACTGGATCCCCTGGAACTGGAGTTACAGGTAGTTGTGAGCCACCATGTGGGCGTTGACACTTGAACCTGAATTCTCAGCAAGAACAGCCATTACTCTTAACCACCGAGCCAGCTCTCGGGCCCCAAGAATTCCTAAGTTTTAAACTTGTAAGTTTAAACCTAAGTTCAGAACCAAATTGTTCTGAGAAACAAGATGGAATCTCTCTCTAAAGCCAGACAACATGGCTCATGCCTTTCCAGCATCCAGGAGGCTGGGACTGGGCTCTCCTTGAGTTTGAAACCATCCTGGGCTACACAGTGAGACAAAGCAAAATGAAACCAAGGTCTGTGCTGTAGGCTCATGCAGTGCCACGGTGCATGTGTGGAGGTGACAGTCTGTTCTCTCCTTCTATGTGGGACTGAGGGGTTGAACTCAGGGTCCCGGGCTTGATGGCAAGCAGCCCTGGATTGATGTGGAACTCATGATGGAGGCTGGGCTAGGGTAAAATGACGTTATAGAGCTGCAGCTCAGCTTCCCGCGACCCCATTCATGGACCAAGATTGAATTTGGATCAACTCAGACTGCCTTGAATTTCACAGCAGAGATGGCATGACTGGAAGTCACATGCATGATGGCTCCAGTTAAGGTCCTAGTACTGTTGACCAGCCAATCTGGACTGCCCACTTATGCACGGCAAGAATTGCATGCTGGGAAGTCACACACAAAGAAACTCATCTGGACAGGGGAGAGGTCCTCCTACTTCCCAGTGGGGCTCACTGCCTGAGGCTGTGGGTGATATTCCAGTCTACTGACTGCCCAGCCTCTGCCAGAGTACTCAGTAAACAACCATCCAGAGAGGAGGGAGGGAGGGAGGGAGGGAGGGAGAGAGAGAGAGAGATCTTGACTTGAAAAAAATTGTAAGCCCCAGGGTTCCTATGATTTACAGAAGTTACCGTGATAAATTTTATAAATTAAACTTTATCATAGATAATGTATGCATAGAACAACAGAGACAACACTTGGTACTATCTTAAATAAGTTTCAAGTGCCTACAGTGTGCTAAACAGCACCCTCACCTGTCCACTCCACTGTGAGGTCTCATTATTGATGGGTACAAGGTGTGTGTGTGTGTGTGTGTGTGTGTGTGTGTGTGTTTCTGTCAGTCTGTCTGCCTGTCTGTCTGACACAGAGCTTATCATCATAAAGGCAATAAATAAATAAATAAATTAGCCTGACAGATAAAATTCACTTTTACTTTACAAAAGAGGGAGAAAATTTGGTCTCAAAATGGAAAATGATTTCCTTGAGGTATGTGGTGGTTTGAATAAAAAATGGTCCCTATAGACCATCTCAGGGGAGTGGCACTATTAGGAGGTGTGGCCTTATTAGAGGAAGTGTGTCACTGGGGTTGGGTTTTGAGGTTTCAGATGCTCAAGCCAGGCCCAGCCTGCCTGTCTCTTCCTGCTGCCTGTAGAACTCTCAAGCTCCCTCTCCAGCACCATGGCTGCCTGCATGCTGCCACACTTCCCACCAAGAAGATAATGGACTAAACCTAAGCACTCAAGTTAAATACTTTTCTCTATAAGAGATGCCATGGTCATGGTCTCCTCACAGAAGAGAAACTCTAAGACAAGGTACCAGACCTAGGATTTGAACTCCATCCTGTACCAGTGACCCTTGGCACACAGCCTGCAAATCTGAGTTAGGTCCCTGGAACCCACACATAGCTGGTTGTGGAGGCTTGCATCTGTATTCGCAGTGCCCCCGTGGTGAAATGGGGGGTGGGAACAGGAGACTCACCTGGAAGTTCACAGTCCAACTTCCTGTAGTGTGAAGAACCCAGAAAGAAGAGCGACCTGCCTCAACAAGGAGGAAGGGGTGAAAGTACTCCAGATAGTGTACACACACACACACACACACACACACACACACACACATACACATTCACACACATACACACACATACATACACACATGCACACATATATATACACACACATACATACACATACACACACATGCACACACATACATACACATATACACACATACACACATGCATATACACACATGCACACACATACACACACATNATACACACATGCACACACATACACACACATACACACATGCATATACACACATGCACACACATACACACATGCATATACACACATGCACACACATATACACATACATACACACACATACACACACATTCACATACATACACACACACACACACACACACACACACACCAAATAAAGTTAAAAATTAAAACCACCACTCCCAATCTAGCAGCTCAGACTTTGCTCCCTGCCCTGTTCCTCCCATCTCTCCACCCACCTCTTTGTGAAGATGAACCAGAAGGCGCAGCGGAGCTTTCCCCGACCTCAGCTAGTGGCTGTGTATCTGGTGTTTGCAGGTAACCAAAAGAATGCTGGAGCCCTACTTGCAAATGCGGAGTGTGGGAATGCTGAAAACAGGAGACATTTTCACAGCTACCCTCATGCCTGAAGCTCCACAAACATCATAATCTGTACACAGCACATTTGCACTTTGTAATGGCTTTTGAAATGTTTCAGCAAACTGAAACAAAACAAATAGAACAGTTCCCTGATCCTGAGTGGTATCCCTCCCCCTCCCTCTCCCTCTCCCTCTCCCCCCCCCTCTCTCTCACACACACACACACACACACACACACACATACACACACACACACACTAATACATACAATACACACACACACACACAAATCATATTGTATGTATGATTTTGTGTGTGTGTGTATATACACACATGCATATGTCTATGAGCATGTATATATGTGTGTATACATATACATTATATATATGTATGTGTGTCTGTATATATACATATACATACATGTCTCTTACCAACAATGCTATCTACTTGGCTTTTAGACTCAGCCATGGTGGGGGATTGGACTGGTGCTGCTATGCATTCAATTGCTAAATACTGGCCCCCAAGATCTGATTGCTCCCCAATGAGGAGATCCTCACACACACCAAGTGATGCTTTGGAAACTTTGCCCCTGCTCAAGTTATCCCTGATTGGTTAATAAAGATGCCTGCAACCTGGATTGGGGAGAAGAGAATGAGGCTTCAGGTCTCAGGCTGGAAGTGGGAGGAGGAGGAGGAGGAGGAGGAGGAGGAGGGAGGAGGGAGGAGGAGGGAGAAGGGAGGAGGATGAAAAGGATGAAGAGGAGGAGGAGGAAGAGGAAGAGGAGGAGGAAGAGGAGGAGGAGGAGGAGGTCATCACGGGGTACCATGGATCCTGAGCATGGTCATGAGGGCTGGCCTGATACAGCAGGAGCAGCCTAGGTAGAACATGGCCAGTGATATCGCGGGGCTCCCCACAGGCGAGGAGACAAAATAGCACAGAGGGTTGACATCTTTCCAGCTCCAGCGCTCTAAGGCTTATCATAAATCTAAAGGTCTCTGTGTCTTTTATTTGGGAACCAAAGGGTCTGAAGTCGGGTAGAAACCCCCGATTAGATATTAAAGGCAACAGGAGGGTGTAGCAAACTCCCAGAATAATAATTACCACATAAAAATACTGTCTCACAGGTCAGAGCTAGGTCTTGCCTACTTCCTCAGAGCTTTGAAGGCATTATGGGTACTTCTTTAAGAAAAACAACAACAAAAACAAAACTTTAAAAAATACATTTATTTGTGTTGTTTGTGTTAAAGAGGTGCCTGAGGAAAGACAGGCAGAGTAATCCTCTAGCCTTTACATGCATGAACACACATAAATATAATCACATACAAAAATAGACTGATGGCCCAACTCTGTATTTTAAAATGATTAGCATATCTGAAAATCCAGAACTATTAAACTAATAAGAAGGAACTCAAGTCCCCAACTGGAGATGTATAATGCCATACACGTGTATAAGGATGGCCACAGGGCACCAGTAAGCTCTGTTCTCGTCCTGCATAATTGCATGCTTCTCTGATTACTAAGTGGAAAAAGACACTTATTCGCCACCATCTCCACTTCAAAGCAGGCAGTTTAATGCAACTCAATTATTTTAAAGTTCCGTGATGAACAGCAATTGGAGCTGTCAGTACCACAGCAGCTATTCAAAGCTCAGAAAAAATATACTCAAAGACGTGGCCCTGGAGGTTTCAAGGTATTGATTCTGAAGTGGAGCAAACCTGTTCACGTGTCTCTCTTTTTACATAAATCATTCTCTGGGCAGGTTTTATACAAGAGGTCCTATTGGATTCGTGGCTTAGACCATCACTCTGGGTTAATGATGTCCACCCGAGCATCCTTCCGATGCCGCCTCTCAGTGGGGTCACAGAGCTATTGTGCTTTAAAGGCTATTTAGAATTTCTGGAAAGGAAAACTGGGAATAGGTCTTCAGACCTGGCAGGCTTCATCTTCTGCAGACAGAGAAGCTGAACTTCAATGGAGGAAGACCAGTAGGAAAGGAAAAAAAGATTTCCAATAGGTGGTTACTGGGGAAAAGTATCGCTAAGATGAAAAATATCTCAGGGAACTCAGACGAATCCAGAGGTTGACTCAAAAGAAGGGTGCTCCAGAAAGTGGTGACGGGAAGTACAGAGGCGCTGGGGTGGAGGTGGACATTACAGCCAGGGAGACTTCTAAACCAAGTTAGGGACGGGGAAGGGAGAGGACAGGGTCACACAATGGAGAGTTTCTGACAGCAAGGTCTAGATTTCCTTCCATGAGGAAAGAGGGACATTAGATTAGGATTTGTTTCAGGTGGGGTTTGTAGTCTCTTTGAAATCTCCACGTTCAGGGAATCAGGAAGATTCCCTGATATACAATTACATACATACCCACCCTCTAGATTCAACAGCTGCTCACATCTGCAAGCTTTTCCTTTGTGATGTACGCGCACACTTTCCCTAAAACATTAAATCACACTGCTCTTATTTAAGAGCCCCTCGTAAAATCTGGACGCGCTCCAGCTGCCTCACTTCATAAAGTTTATGGAGTTCCACGGACTTGCCCACATCCAGCCGCCCTGACGGCCCACACCATTACCATCCACATGCAGGATCTGGTGGCTGGCCACTCTCACTGATCTCGAAGCTGCGTAGGTGGGGCTGGGTTTCTCTAGGCTCACAGTTTCAGAGTATCGAGACCCAGGTGTGGGAAGGGGCATGTGGTGGTCTGTCTGTATCCACAATCGGGAGGCGGGGGTGGGGCGTGGATGCTGACGGCTCACTTTCTTTCTTTTCTTCAGCCCAGCATGGCAGTTCACAGGCTGACACCAAGCATATTCACCTCAACTAACCCAATCTAGAAGCTTCCTCCACAGCCATGCCGGGAGTTTGTCTTCAAGGTGATTCTGGGTCCTACCACCCTATGTCTCTACAGTCTCTTTTCAACAGTAAGCCCCTCTCCCATTCCATTTTTTCCCATGACACTGAAACTTGAAGAGAGTAAGGCCGCGGTTATGCAAAAGAATTTCACATTGCAGATGTGTCTCACGGCTCTGGGTTGGTGGTATTTAGTTTTCCTCTCCCATCATCTGTATTTTTCTATGAACCAGAAGGTAGGTCTAACATGTGACTGGATGCAGAATGGAGAACACTGCTAAGCGTCAGCAGATACACTGGACCCCATCACAGCAGGAGACAGATCCCACAGTGATGCTAAGTATGAAAACATGAACAAGGTGGAAACTGTCAGCCCCCTCCTGTCATTAGATGTCTTTGTCACATTATAAAACACACACAGACACAACCATCACACACTCACAACTATCACACACACATTACTACTATCACACACACATTACAACCATCACACACACATTACAACCATTATACACATTATAACCATCACACACACACACACACACACACACACACACACACACACACACACACACTATAACAGCCCTTCACAGATCATGTCCACCTAGTGGTTCTGACACCCTTCAGGGGTCTCTGCCTGAATCAATGATTTCCTGGAGATTGCAACAACTTATCTTCCTATCATTTCCTCTCCATTACAGAAGATGGTTTTCTCAATCCTTTCTTGTAGTTGGCATTTTTAAAGATTTTTATTCTCAATTACAGATGCATATGTATAAATATGTGTCTATGCATGTGTATGCACAGTGCCTGAAGAGTTCACACACACGCATGCACATGTATGCAAGAGAGTGCTGGATTCCCCTGGAACTGGAGTTACAGATGATTTTCAGCTGCTATGTGGGTGCCAGGGACCAAACCTGCCCTCTCTCAGAGCAGCAACTATTCTTACTTAACTGCTAAGCCATCTCTCTGGCCCCACACTTTAAAGACACATGGACCACCTTTCTCACTTCAATGTTAAATACAACCATTCTTATCTTCTTGACATAGCCCATGATACTCTGAACACCTCCCAACTTTCTGGATCTGTATGATGTCCCAGACTTATCCTGTGCCTGCTCTTGCTGCACCCTGGAATCAGCCATCTGAGCGTAGTAGGGTTGAATAAGAAAACCTGACTTATCAAGTGAGCCACACCCAACTGTGAGGCTGGGAACCACATAACAGGGGCAGCCAAGAACACAAGACCCATTAAGCTCTTGAGAGTAATTCAGGCAAAAGCTGATGGGATTAAAAGTGGTCATGGGGTCAAATTCTAACACTTCTAACATGGTCATGCATGTGTGCGTGTGTGGGGGGGAGGGGCGGGGAGGGAGAGGGGTTGGGGAGAGGGAAAGGGAAAGGGAGAGAAATACAAGTTCCTGCTTCTCTGACTACCTGGCAAGGGATTTTCAGCAAGGTGTCACTTGGTGTCAGCAAGGATTTGGGGCCCTAAGTGAACAAAGAGGACAGGAGCTGAGCACAGGCATTCAGTCCCCTGCTGCTGCCTCCCTGGGGATACGCTGTGGTCAGCCACCTCTCTTCTGCCATGCCTTTCCTGCCTCGATGAACCGTACCTCTGATCCAAGAGCCAAACTCCCTGAAGCTGCTCTTCTCTAGGCATTTGGCCACCAAAACTAGGAAAGCAACTGATACATTCCCAAAGTCATTTTGCTTTCTTTTGAAACAAGGCCATGCTATGTAGCCCTGGCTGGCCTGGAAGTCACTATGTAACCCAAGGGGACCTGAGTTTTACAGGAATCCCCCTCCTTCCTCTGCCCGCTGGGTACCAGGAACACAGTTTGAGTGGGGATTGTGAGTCCCAGGTATGTACTCAATGAAGACTTGTCATGAGTTGCACATACAAAAATCCCTGTGTATCTGTACCACAGGTCATAGAATCCAGCCACTGGCTACAATATGTCTGACAGGGAATAAAGGGTACAAGATGATGAGGTGGCCTGGCAGGTCTTATGACATTCCCCTCGAAACCATGGAGATCCCAAGCACAAAAGTTCCTTGCAAGTGACACCAATTCCCAGCGTCTAACCTCAAAACCTGACTTTGACAGTTTGGAAGCTCTAACCAGCCCATGCCACCTGGTGCCCTTCACAAAGGACATGACATTCCGCTCACACACCATATAAAACCTACACAGATGCTGGGCAAAGGGGACGTGTGTCCCTCAAGTCAAGAGTCACCAGGCTGGACACAGAAGACCACAGCACATATCTCGAAATGGCACAGGAGACAGCCAAGCTGGCTAAACCTTTTCTAATATTACATTCAACCTAAGTCACATGGCGCAAAATCCCTCTGCTGGTTGGGACAAAGACCCGGGCATTCATGACCCATAAACTACACATAAGCATTCACAACAGTGTAAACTCTTGGGGAAGGTCATCAGACTTTTACCCTAATTATATATTAATTGTAATACCATAGTCTTGTGCAAGCACACGTTATTAATGGCCTGTGTATGTGTATGTGTGTGTATGTGTGTGTCTATGTGTATGTGTGTGTGTATGTGTGTATGTGTATGTGTGTATGTGTGTGTNTGTGTAAGTGTGTATGTGTGTATGTGTGTATGTGTGTATGTGTATGTGTATGCTCCCTAAGGCTGGAGAGACAGCTCACAGGTTAAGAGCACTGGCTGCTCTTGCAGAGACCAGGATTGATACCCAGTACCTACATGATGTAACTCCAGTTCCAGAAGACATCCTCTTCTGGCCTCCATAGGTACAGCATGCTTGTGATACACATATATACATGCAGGAAAACACCTATTCACATAAAATAAAAAATAAACCTTAAAAAAATAAGGAAAAAAAGAGCAACCATACTCCAAAAATGACACAGTAAAGATGGCATCACCTAAGGACAAACACCCATGTGTCTGTCTGGGGGTCCTAGTTCTCAGTTTACCTAGATACCAGTAACACAGACTGACTTTGCCCCCAGGGATGCACATAATTCAGAAGATATGTCACCAAAGATGATACTGATCACTTCAGCCAATTCACTCTCTCCGTGGTTCCCTCTCTATTCACAAACCAACTCAAGAAGGCAGAATTCATTCTTAATCCTTCTGCCTCTTCTCCTTCCTGCCTCCTCCTGGGTCTTCCACACCTCCTGTGAATTCCCAGGCAGAAACGGGAAAACAAGAGAATACAATGTTTCAGTGGTTTCCCCCCTCTCTGAAACAGCTCTAGTGATAGACACCAACACTACAGCCTTGGCTCTGTAGAAGTTGTCAGTGCAACAATCAACAAACCTACATCCATTCATACGACCCCAGCAGCATAATTTATGCCCCAAATTACAGTCTACGGAGGACTGTTCCGAGATTCTACAATTGGATATAACATAGTCAGCAGTAACTGCACGGTCAGAGCACCGCCTCTGCGGCGAGGCTGCTGGGCTGTCACACTCCGTAGGCTTCAGTGAAGGGGGAAAAACATGAGGAAATGCTCCCGGGACTGTCAACCATTGGGCTGCCTCCATGAAACAGGAACAGCTTACAAGCTTAGCTGCTGGTCTCCTAAAACAAACCAACAAAAACTGGCTTACATCTAGTACTTAATCATGAAGACTTAGAGTTAGGGAAAAATCATAATTAAATTCATATATATGAGGGGCTGGCAAGATGGCTGAGTGGGTAAGGAGGCTTGCTGCCCAGCCCAGAGACCCGAGTTTGAGCCCCAGGACCACATGGTGGAGAGAATAGACTCCTGCTTTCTGATGTCTATTCTTATGCAATTGCACATAGACACGAGTGCACACGCATGCACACATACACACATACACACACACATACACTGAATGAATAAGCATAGTAAAAATTATTTTAAAATAAATCCATACTCGGGAAATATAACAGAGAAATAACTTTTTGGCTGAAGTCCTTGCCTTTCTTCTTAAGTTGGAGCCTATCAACCTGCTGCAAGGCACAGGTAAGGTGCCAAGTAGCCCCCAGGCCTGGATCAACTGTCAATCAGCAGGTGCCTCCACCATCGCCAGATGCCCTGGGCTTAGCCTGACTCTGGTGGATTCTCACAGCCAACATCTCATGGTACAGGAGTGGCCGCCACCAAATGAGGACTCACTGAAGCATGTTGACACAGGAAGTCATGCGAATGACTTTTTCAAGTGACAATTTCTGTGAACAGCAAATACCACCCTGTAAGAGAGCCAACAGGATGGCTCAGTGGGTAACGGGGCTTGGTGCCAAGGCTCATAAGTGTGAACTCTGGAACATCCATGGTAGAGAGAACTAATGCCCACAAGTTGCCCTCTGACCTTCACATACACTATGACATGTGCACTCCCACACCAGAACCCCCACACAGTGAATGAACAACATGTAGAAAGAAAAAAAATTGAGTAAATATACACATACCACACACTTATCACAGACACACACATTCCACAAACACACCATACATACTACAAATACACATAGACAGCCCACACCATACATACCACAAACACTCCGAAACACACCATACCATAAACACACACATTAACATAAACACACACACACACACCATAAACACACACACACATATACCATACACATACACACACACACCACACTCCATACAGACACACACATCACAAACACATACATACACCATAAATACACACACAACAAATACACACATATACCACAAACACATACATGTACCATATACACAACATACACATACACCACAAACACTATACACACACACACACCACAAACACACCACACACACACACACACACACACAGTCCCAGCTTTTAGTCAATTCCCAGCACAAGAAAACCAAAACAAAACCCAACAGCAAAGCAGTGTCTGTCACATGGCTGATGGTGCACACACTCATGATTCCTGCACTGGAAGAGGCCGATATGGATGAGATACAGCTTTAAGCAAGGCTGGCCTGAGCTACACAGAGAGCCAAGGGCTTGTGGTGTAGCTCAGTGTAGAGCTCTTGCATAGCACGTGCCAAGTTCTAGGTTCCAGTCTCAGCAGTCCAAAATAAGTTTTTAAAAAGTAACATTGTGTAAGAACTATGCAACACACGGCCATTTCCCTGTCATCTCCTCCACACATAATGGATGAGAGGCAACAACTGTGTCTATGGCTTGGCAGTGCTGGCTGGTGACAGACTCTGGGACTGTCCTCCCATGTGTGTCACACTGTGAACCAGGAAAGCAAGTTCTCTGACCCCAGCATTGTATGATCATTATCAACACAAACAGATGTACCTGCATCACTGCGGGATTTCCACGGTGCTTTGATCTAGTTACTCTTCTTATTACTGTGCCACTTAAGGAAGAAAAGTATATCTGGCTCATGGTTTGGAGGGTCAATCATCCTGATGGGGAAAGAACGAAGTCGCTGGCCACAGCCTGTTTTGGTTCATTGCTTCTTGAGACAAGGTCTCACTGTGTAGCACTGGGTGGCCTGGAGCTTGCTACAATAAACAGGTTGGCCTTGAACTCACCTGCCTCTGCCTCCCAAGTGCAGGGCTGGGATTAAACGTGGGCACCACCACTCTAAGCCCTGGTCCCAGACTCAACAAAACACCTTAATCTGGGAAACAATTTCTGAGGCTCGGGATGTCAGAGAGGCATTCCAGAGCAAGACGGCTTACCTCAGGGCAGCCAAAAGAGGAAGAAAGAAGGCCAACACCGGCAAGTTTCCTCCATTTCCCCTTTTAATCCACTCGGGCCCCCGTTTATGGGAGCTGGTGCAGCCCACATTCAGGAAGGGCGACACCATCAGCTCACTCTGGAGCCTTAGGGCCATCTCAAGGCGCATCTCTCTAGTGTCCTAGGTGATCTCAGTGCCATCAAGCTGACAGCAAAATCACCCATCACATGGGTCAGAGAAGCCCAGCTCCCCTGTGCTGGCATCTGGTCACAGCACAGCTGTATCTATATTAGAAGAAAGGGGTAGGTGGAGGGGATTTATATCTGAGTAAGGCGGCCCCTGACCCAACAGCAACCTGAGCCACCAAATCCTACAGCTGCCCCAACCCTCCTGACCTGACACACCTAAAAACTCAGGCACATGGGCTGTCAATCCAGACAGAATTCTCCACCTAAGAAGCTCTTCTCTCTTTTCTCTCTCTCTCTCTCTCTCTCTCTCTCTCTCTCTCTCTCTCTCTCTCTCTCTCTCTCTCTCTCCATATGTGTGAAAAAAAAAAAAGAAACCAACCGGGCAAACCACTTATGCTTCCGAGAATGAACAATTACCACTCAAGCACCGAGGGCTACAGAAAGAAAAAGACTTTCAGTGAACCATACTTGTGGGTCGGGTTAAAATTCAGAACCATGCCATGAAATTCAATATGCTATAAAAACTTACTGCATGCTTTAGAGTATTACTCTGGGAAACCCCACTGATAACAGTGAAGGAGACACAGGACTATGTGAGGCTGGAAGATGAAAATGTCATCCATGTAATTCAGTTTCTCCTGCTGTTTGGCTTTTCTTATGAGGCTTCTCAAGAGGAACCCTAGAAGAACCACTGTGTCTTGGACTTTATTAATTTTTCTTCTGCTTTCATTCAGCAACAAAGAAACCCTTTAGGGTTCGCCTAACCAAAACCAAACAGGCAAAACCCAAAACCTTGGCTGGGGAGATGGTTCAGTGGGTAAAGCATTTGCTGAACAAAAGTATGCAGACCTGAATGTGCCACCTCCACCCCCAACCCCAGCCCCACTCCCACCGCCATACAAAGAGCTGGGCATGGTGGCATTGCACCTGCAGCAGCAGTGTTGGAAGTGACGTCAGGCAGATCCCTGGGACTCCCTGGCTGGCCAGCCTAGCAAAAATGGTGGGTTCTGGGTTCAGGGAGAGATCCTATCTTTAAAATAGGGTAAAGAGCGAAAGAGAAAGACACCCACAGTCAACCTCTGGCCTCCACACATACATGCACAAACAAGTGCACCCTCACACACACATATGCACCACACACATACATCGCACACACACATATACCACCCACATACACCAAATAAAAGCCTAACCTTTAATAAGCATCGTTGTATGTGCGGGTGAGGGTCTGAAGACAACTTTGTTGGTTCGGGTCTCTTCTTTTGTGGATGGAGTTGTTCACATAGCAAGCGCCTGGACCCCCCACTCCACTCCTAAGTCTCCCAAACGGACTCTTCGTGGTAAGATGGCATCTTTGTTCTAGCTAGGTGATCTGTAGGAGGGAGATGGGGGACACCTAGGCCAGTCACCTCGGCTTCTTGCAGATGCCCAAATGCTCAGTGCAGACGTGACAGCCACATTCTATGGGTACTGTATGGGGCCTCTCTTCACAAAGACTTCCTGTGACATGGTCATGTGACAGGATGTGGTACCCAGACATTGTTTAAATCTGTAGTGGCTGCCAAGGGCCATGTGGTGAATGCTCATGTTTGGGGAGGCCTTGGGCCTTTAGGAAGTGGGACCTGGCTGGTGGGGGTGGGTCACTACGGGTGAGCCTTCGAAGGTTATGCCTTCCCTGGTTCCCACCTTGCTGTCTGCTTCTTGGTTCACTCTGATGTGAAGAGTCAGGCATCACACTCCTGCCGCTGCAGACCACCACACCTTCCCTACCACTGCAGACCAAGTCCCCTTGAAATCACGAGTTAAATACATCTTTCCTCCCCAGGAATCATGGTCAGAGCAATTAAAAAGTAGCTAAATCCCCTTAGTTTGCAACATTCCTACCAAGAGCTCCAACCTTCACTGAGTGACACTGTCATCTACAAAATCCATACCCACACAACTCAGTTCAAACAATGCTCGATTTAAAAAATGTATAGGCCAGGCATGGTGGCAAACATTTCTAATCCCAGCACTCAGGAAGCAGAGACTGGCAGATCTCTGAGTTTGAGGCTAGCCTGGTCTACAAGAGAACAAGTTCCAGGTACAGTCAGGGCTACACAGAGAAAGCCTGTCTCAAAGCAAGCAAGCAAGCAAACAAACAAATGTAAATTTATGTTTGTATGTTGGACTGCATTCATGCCTATCCTTAGCCACACGCATCCCATGAGCCATGGGTTGGACACACTTGCATAAAATAGCTGCAATATACCATGGCCAGAAGACCTGAAAGATGAGAGAAGCTGACCCTTCCCCGGAGAGAGGAGATTTCAATCCCGGGCTACCTTCCCCCACCGGGCTCCCACACTGGGCTCCTCACCTGCCTGCTTCTCAGGTATAGACCCACTTCTGGTCACTTCTGAATGTCTTGAAATGAGGCATTCAAAGGGCAAACTCTGAGGAGTAAACTCCCACAACAGGCCCCAACCTTACAGGGTTGGTTAGTCTCTGTCTGTCCCAGAGATGAGCATCCGACCCCTAATGACCTTCTCCAGGAGTGAGCAGAGAAGGCAGCGCTAGGTGACGCCCGTCCAGGCTGATCACAGCACGGGATCTCTTCAGTCTGATAATTCTGCAATGTCTGGGCTGGTGACTTCCAAATTATCCCTAGAACCATCGAGGTCAAAGGCTCTTGCCAAGGATACCAGAGAGAGGGTGTGTAGTACGTGTTGCTATGCCAACCAGTGGTGTTAGCCTCCATCTCTTGTGACTGCATGCTGGGTTTCTCCACTACGATGTTTCCTTGCATCCCAGGGCAAGATGCCTTGAAGCTCTCCAAATATTCTAAAACACAGACTTTTACATCAACGGCTGTGACCTACCACAATTACTGCCATGTTGGCCCTGTGGTGAGGTGTCTGTGACCTCACCCTGACTTCATTTATTAGCCATTTTCTCTAAGGAGGAACCTCTGCTTATTTGTTTCGTCAATCATTCATTTAGATCAGCTTTTACTCACGCACTGTTTCTAGGAGTTTTAAAACAATATTACCAACACAGTGGGTTCTTATTCCATTACACTCTGGAATTCTGAAGTGTGACACCCTACCTGCAGTCAGTCATACAGCATTTCAGCAGCTGAGACAGAAGTCCGGTTCAGTGTGCTTATCAGTCTGTCCGTCTGTGCTCACCGGCTTTATGTCGACCTGACTTGAGCCAAAGTCAGCTGAGAGGAAGGAACCTCAATCGAGAAAATGTCTCCGTAAGACTAGGATGTAGACAAGCTTTCAGGGCAGTGTCTTAGTGATCCCTTGGGGAAGGGCCAGTCCATTGTAGGTGGTACCATCTCTGGGCTGGTTATGTTGAGGTCTATTAGAAAGCAGGCTGAGCAAGCCATGAGGAGCAAGCCAGTAAGCAGCACCCTTCCATGGACTCTGCAGCAGCTCCTGCCTCCAGGTTCCTGTCCTGTTAGAGTTCCTGTCCTGACTTCATTAAGTGATGAGCTATGCTGTGAACGTGTACGCCAAATACATGTTTTCCTCCCAAGTTGCCTTTGGTCATAGTGTTTCATCACAGCAATAGTAACCGTAACTAGAACACCATCCAACTCTCTACCTGTCTGTCCACTTATCTATCTCTTCTTGTTTAAGTCAGGTTCTTGTGTGGCCCAGGCTGGCCTTTATATTTCTGTCCATTCACTTATATATTTTAAAAAGTTAACTTATTTATTATTGGGGTGGCGTGTGTGTATCAGAGGACAACTTTGTGCAGCTGGGTCTCTCCTTCCATTTTTATGTGAATACCAGGATATTAAACTCATCACCAGGAGTCCACAGAAAGCACACTACCCACTTAGCTATCCTATCAGCCCTGATTTTTGTTGTTTTAGTTTTGAGTCAGGATCTTATATAGCCCAAGATGGCTTTAAGCCTGCTATGCAGCCAAGGACCTTGAATTCCTGGCTCTCCTGCGTCTACCGCTCAATGGGAAGATGACGTGCGCGTGCGGCCACATGAAGCTGAGTTTCCCCTCTGAATTGGCACAGGATTCATCCTCCAGAGTTAAAACAGCGATGTCATCACCAATTAGCAAAAAATGCAGACCATTACCCACCATGTGGGCGTGCATTAGGGCAGAAGAAAACCATAACGCAGGCCATCTTGGTCATCACCAGAACTGATTGCAGCAGAT
The DNA here is from genome assembly GCF_900095145.1 of Mus pahari. Taxonomy (NCBI): domain Eukaryota; kingdom Metazoa; phylum Chordata; class Mammalia; order Rodentia; family Muridae; genus Mus; species Mus pahari. The sequence continues at coordinate 108,105,220 of NC_034599.1, read as the reverse complement.
AACGTGCCTTCTTCCCACAGAAGCTCCTTAGAGCTCCCGGCTCCGTGGTGGGTCTAACCCAAGAGCCCTGTAGAAGCACTGCATAAGGACTCTGGGAAGATACACCACCCATAAAGTGATGACCACTAGCAGCAATAAACAGCATGGCACAAATGAGGCTTACAAGAGCAAGCGGCTTCAGGTCACTCAACTTCAATATGCCTTTGCTGTCTCAACTCTTAAACGCACTCTTCTGCAATTTATTTATGCTGGGTAAGTAGTTTATTCTGTCTATGTCAGTAGGAACAATTGGAGTCCTAATTCAAGCCCTTCCCTCCTAGAGCTTTGTATTCTCCAGATCATATTTGACTTGCCTTCTGGTTCGTGTCATTCACCAACATCATAATGGTGGAGCCCTCTCCAACGTGTCTCGGTGCACAAGGGCACTTTGTCACCAAGGCTGAAGGCCTGAGTTAAGAGTCCTAGCCCACATAGCCAAGGAGAGAAGTGACTTCCCCTCCCCCAAACTATCCCTGACCTCCGTACATGGGCCTGTACATGTATGTGGTCACAATAAATGTAAAAAGAAAAAGACGTCATGCCCCTGTGCTCTTAGTTCAATAGGCGCTCAGGGTCTGACTTGCCATGCCAGCTTTACCCTCCCTTCAGGTGCGTTCAGGTGCCGAGGGCAAAGAGCATGGTGCTGGCAGAGAACTCCGGTCTCTGCCATCCATACACCGCCTCAAGGAACAAAAGAAACTCATGTACAGGTGAGCTCACCTGCACACGCGCACACACACACACACACACACACACACACCAAAAAAGAGAAGAGATGGAAATAAAGGAGCTCTCTGGGAGGGGGCAGAAACCCAGATAGAGTAAGATGGTCAGTCATGTGAGGGGAATGTGGGGCGGGGCAGGTGGGGACAGGTACAATGGCTCGGAGCTGGGGGAGGAGGCGGCTCTGGCAATGTAGTGGAGTAGTAGGCGGCCACTGGCTGGTACCTAGGAAAGAGATGGGATGGGGCATCTAAGAAGTAAGGCCAGAGACATGGCAGATGGCCCAGTCACAAAGAGCCTGCAACCTAGAGGAGATGTGGGTTTTAGTATAAACAAAACACGTATCCACCCGAGCTTACTAACCACTGCATGGTCAGACGCAGCCCTCAGTACACCCTCTCTCTGCCTGCTGTGATGGAGAACACAGGGTGAGGCTGCAGAGAGAGGCTACAGTGTGTAAGGGGTGACCTTGGTGGAGATGCTCCTTGTGTCTTGAGGGCACAAGGCCTTGACTGGCCCGTAGGGCTGGACAGTTCAGGAGGTCTATTCCTGAGTCATGAGCTGAGAGCCTGACGCCTCGCGGGACACGAGACACGAACAATGGCATCTCACAGGATTAGCTCTGCTCTCCTGGCAAATGTCCTGTATACCTGGCATTCCAGTGTCCTGGGATCTCCACTGAAATGTGGGCTTCACCTCTGAATCGTCACACAATGACCTCTGCTCTTAGTCACTGCTCTGTTCCTGTGAGGGGACAACGGGTGTCTTAGTCAGGCCAGGTAGTGTGTGGCAGGAAGAGTCCCCACAGAGAGGCTCTGGGAGGCTATGGTGGTTTGGCTGGTAATGTCACAGGCTCACGTGTTTGAGTGCTTGGAACTTAACGGAACTGTTTGGGAAAGATTGGGAAGTGTGATCTTGCTGGAGGAGGTTTGTCACAGTGGGTGGGCTTTGAGGTTTCAAAAGCCCAAACCAGACCCAGTCCCTCCCCTCCCCTCCCCTTCCCTCCCCTCCCCCCTTCCCTTCTTTTCCCTTCCTCTCTCTCTGCCTGTTGCCTACAGATCAGGACATAAAACTCTCCGCTACTTCACAGGCACCATGACCGTCTGTGCTACTGTCTCTTCTATGATGGTCATGGACTAACCCTGTAAAACTGTAAGCAAGCCCCCAGTTAAATGCTTCCTTTTAGAAGTTGCCTTGGCCCTGTTGTACTGGCTAGTTTTGTGTCAACTTGACACAGCTGGAGTTATCCCAGAGAAAGGAGCTTCAGTTGGAGAAATGCCCCCATGAGATCCAGCTGTAAGGCATTNGATTAGTGATCAATGGGGAGAGGCCCCTTGTGGGTGGGACCATCTCTGGGCTGGTAGTCTTGGATTCTATAAAAAAGCAGGCTGAGCAAGCCAGGGGAAGCAAGTAAGCCAGTAAAGAACATCCCTCCATGGCCTCTGCATCAGCTCCTGCTTTCTGACCTGCTTGAGTTCCAGTCCTGCATCCTTTGGTGATCAGCAGCAGAATGGAAATGTAAGCCAAATAAACCCTTTCCTCCCCAACTTGCTTCTTGGTCATGATGTTTGTGCAGGAATAGAAACCCTGACTAACACACTGACCTTGGCTGCCCTCCATTCTGGTATCTCATGAATGACACTGCCAAGCTCTGCCACCAGCTTAGGGTGGAGCCTATTATCCCACCCCTCCCCACCCCCCAGCCACAGAGGTGTGGCCTTGTTGGAGTAGGTGTGTCACTGTGGGAATAGGCTAGTAGCCACGCTCCCACCTTGATGATAATGGACTGAACCTCTGAACCTGTAAGCCAGCCAGAATTAAAATTTGTTCTTATAAGAGTTTCCTTGGTCGTGGTGTCTGTCCACAGCAGTCATGCCCTAATGAAGACAGTAATATTCAAGGCAAGAACGAGGAGAGCCAGTGACCAGGGAAGCCTCCCTGGGAGGCCATGACCCTATCAGGTGTCATGCTCAGAAACTGTGGTCCCAGGATGCAGACAGTTGCCTTGGCAACAGTGTCTCTACCCAAGGTGACAAATTACCCTGCTGTCTGACAAATTCAGTGTCCTAGAAATAACCAGTGAATGAGAGTCCACAGCATGTGCTGGCCAGAGGGCAGATCAGTCCGTAGGCTACCCTAAAACCCGCTGCTTAGAGACTGGGGGCTGGCAAGCAGGGGGGGGGGTGCGCACAAGAGAGAGAGACTTCACTCAGAGAACAATGAAGAGAGAAGTGGATTTGTGGGTACAAGCATATGATCTTCTTGCAGAGGAGTCCAGCACTCCCTTTGGACCGCTCACAACCTCCTGTAACTTCAGCACCAGGCTGTGTAAGCGCCCTCTTTCCCCGCTCTTTGGGCACCTGCACTTGCACACATAAACTCACACTCACACACACAGATATTAATAATAATAATAATAATAATAATAATAATAATAATAATAATAATAAATCACTTGTACCTTTGTACTTAAGAGTGCCGCACCCCACTTGAACATTTCAACAAAAGCTATCGGATCGTTCCATGCCACTGTTGCTTGAAGCCTTGGACACCTATATTCACTAAGTTTGCCTTAGGCTTTTGTCCGTCCTGCCTCACGGGTGGCTTCTCCACTTCCGGGTGTGTGCTGATTTCTTTTCCGCTGTAGCCGGAGACCCAGTGATCCCTCAGGACACTATCAGTCTGCAATCACACAGGCTGACACAACCGCTGCTCAGCACATCAGCACTGCTCAGAAATACCCTGAAGGTTAGGGGTGGTCACATTGGAAATCCCAGACCTTGGGATGTAGAAGCAGGGGAGCTGGAAGTAAAGGCCAGTGTGCGCAAGTGGGCAAAAGCACTTTCTATGACAGCCTGGTGGCCTGAGTCCCATCTCGGGACCCAGAATGGAAGGTCTCCTATTAGTTATCTTTGACTTCCACGTGTATGCTCCTAGCACACATTCTCTCTCTCTCTCTCTCTCTCTCTCTCTCTCTCTCTCTCTCTCTCTCTCTCTCATACACACACACACACACACACTTTACTGAAACTCACTGAACTGTGAACTTGACTGAATTTTACAGTATGTGATATGTCTCAATAAAGCTGTTTAATAGCAAACCATAAAAACCGTTGAAATGAGGACGGTGCCATTTTAAAAATAGGATCCCAAAGTGAGGGAGGGTAGGTGGAAGACTCAACTGGTGAAGTGCTTTCTGTGAAACTGTGAGGCCCTGTACCTGGGTCCCTGGCCCCATATAAAACGTCAGGAATGGTCCACATGCTGGAATCCCAGTGCTGGAAGTTAGGAACAGAGATGCAGACACGCAAGCCACAGGAGCTCACAGACCTGAATCAGTGAGTCCCAGGTTCAGTGAGAGACCCTGACTCAAACCGTGAGGTGGGAGGTACTGAGGAAGACACTCAACACAGGCCTCTGTCCTCCACAGGCTCACAAGTGTAAACATATGTATACACACACACACACACACACACACACACACACACACACCCCACAAAAATAAAAAAAGAATCCCAAAGCAACAAATAACTTTTATAGAGAATTTTCAATCTCCTAAGACTGGTAATTTGACTATGTAAATTTTAAAATTTTACTGAAAAGATATCCTACATCAAAAGACAGGAAGCTAACTCAGGAAAAATGAACAACCTTAATATAAAAAACACCAACAGACAAAACAACCCCTCCCCAGCCCACCCCTGCTTCCTTCAGAAAGAGAACACACCGGGTGGGGGTGGGGCAGTTTTCACGAAGGGGTAACATGCCATCTTTGTTGGAAACAAGAAATACGGAGTCTCACCTACACACTGTAAGTCTGAAGGGCGGACAGTGCAGCTGGGGTGGTCCAGTGCTTGTCTAACATCCTGAAGCTGTGGGTTCCATCCCAATAACAACATAAACCATGCATGGTGGTGCATGCCAGCACGCAGAAAGCAGAGGCAGGAAGAACTGAAGTTCAAGAACATGCTTAGCTAAAGGATGGAACCCAGCCTGAGAGACAGGAGACCCTGTCCTTCTAGCATACATGCACACACGCGCACACACACACACACACACACACACACACACACACACGCATGCACGCACATACATGTACACATGCACACACATCCCCATCCTCACCCCCCCACAGATACATACATACACTTAAATACAAATTTAATAAGATTTATTTTATTAAGTGAAATAAATTCAAGGCATTGAGAGACCCTGCCTCAAAAAAGAGGCATGGTAGACAACAGTTGAGAAATGAAAAGTCCTTTGACCTCCATACACATGCATGCACACCTGTGCACACACGGGCAAGAACAAGCACAAACACACAACATACATCTATACATGGGCACACAAAAACCAAACACGTGGTAATGCAATAAAGACCATGTATGGCGTTGACATAGCTCCTGCTATGGTCCCACCTGGAAGCTGAGATGGGGCCATGACAGGGCCCTTATAACACCATTAATCCATGTGAGGGGTTCCTGAGGCTAGTCTTGTGTGTATTTTGTAACAATTAAGTCTAATTTGTTGATAGAAATAAGAGAAACTTCAGTTACCTCTACAAAGATGAAAACAAACAAACAAGCGGTCCCCATCATACACTGGGCAGATGATTATAAGTCAGCCCCTAGTCAGTCTCCCAGGAGGGCTACAAAGACGCTCCTTCCACACCTAAAATCTGGTGCCCAAGGGTCCTCTGTCAATACATTTTGAGCCAAAAGTTCCATACGGCTATGATTCCTCACAACTTAAGTGTATCAGTGCTTCTTAGAACCTCAAAGGGAATGGTGTGTAATTGCACAGTGCTGCTGCTGAGGGTCATTGACCCCAGTGTTAGTAAACACCGTGTAACACACCCTCGCCCTACTGTGATAATTTCTCTGTCAGGAAGAAATCTACGTCTCATCTTCTCATCTCATGGGTGTTAAGTGGATAGATGATTATCCTCAGGTATGCGGGATGATTATACAATGGCCAAAATGGAAGAAAGAAATTATTTTCCCAATAGCATGTCAGAGGGACAATTAGTGTGTTAGAAAAATGTGCAGAAGAATGAGGCACCTTCTATTTTTCTTCTAAAATACCTTTTGCTTACTTTTATGGTTCTGCCTTTATCCCTACAAATCAACCAGTATAAATCACACTCCCTGATTTATATTAGAATTGCAGCAAACAATAAATAAGAAATACAAGTCCTGAGTGTGCAGCTCGGTGGTAGAGCTTGCTTAGTATGCATAAGGGCTTGGAGTTTGATTCCAAGCCGATAAGGAAGAGGAGGAAGGAGGGGGAAGGTGCAGGAAGAGGGGAAGGAAAGAGGGTGAGAAGGAGAGAGAAGAGAAACAGGAAGAGGAGGAGGAGGAGGAAGAAGAGGAGGAAGAGCATGGGAAAGCAACTTTGCAGAATCATATAAAGAGCATATCCTTTGCAGTGGCATGCATTGTAAACCCAACGCTCCTATAGTGAGACTGGAAACAGAGAATCATTTAGAAGGCCGTTGGCCAGCCAGCATGGGGTATGCAGCGTTACAGAAATAAGAGATCCTGGCTCACAAACAAGACAGAAAGAGAAAGCTTGTCCTGAGCGTTGTCCTCTGACTCAAGAGTTGTGCGCAAGCACACTGCAACCCACTCACATCACACTTGCAATGATAAATAATCAAATTAATAGTAATATATGACGTCCTCATACTAGATAGCATAATAAAAATGAAAGCAAGGGGTTGGAGAGATGGCTCGGTGGTTAAGAGCACCAGCTGCTCCTTCCAAGAACCTGAGTTGTATTCCATCCACAAAATGGCTCACAACCATCTGTAACTCCAGTTCCAAGGCATCCAATGGCCCCCTGGGGCCTCTGCTGGCACTGGACGTGTGTAAGGTGTACAGACATACACATAGGCAAAACGCCCATATATATATATATATATATATATATATATATATATATATATATATAAGCAATAATGAAATAAAGTTTTAACGGAAGTAGCTACAGGGAAGAATGATTCTCAAAAGAAACCATACTGTCTTTTTCATTGTGACATTGTGTTCTGATTTAAAGATCAATTCATCTTTGCCCTGGCTAGCAAGTGTGGTGCCCTCAGCTCATGGGTGGGGACAAAGGCCAAGTGGCTTTCCCATGATGCAGTAACACATGGGCTCAGAAGACGGACCAACCCCACATGGGTCTCTACTCAGCCTCATAGGCTACACGAGTTACTCACTTATTATCTGCTGCACAGGCAGGGTCTGCTTTGTTCTTCATACAATGGCACATGTAATAAAGTATTCCATGTAAGTCAATCCCTGACACCAACTACAACGTGGAAATAATGTGTCTGGCCAGTGCTGTATGTGCTCTGACCCTAACAGGGTGTCCACGCTTTTAATATTTTGAGGTGACCTTGTCATTTATAAAGTCCATGCATGAAAAACATATAACCAAAGCTACCAAATATGTATGAGATGTCTCAGTCAGAAAAATGTATGTCATGCAAGATGAGGACCCTATTGGTCCTCAGTACCCATTTAAAAAGTCAGACATGACAGCACACATCAATGTGATGATTACCCCAGCTCTGGGGAGGGGGAGACAGGCAGATCCCTGAAACTCAACCCAGCCAAGTCAGTGAACCCCAGGCTCAGTGAGAGATCCTGGATCAAAAAGTGAAGTACAGAGTAATAGAGGAAGACACTCAACATCAACCTCTGACCTCCATGCACACGTACACACACTCATACCAACACCCACACACATGCACACATAAACACACACGTACACTCACATGCCGACACACTCACATGCAGACAGACACATACACACTCACACACATACATTCACACAGAGACACACTCACACAGAGACACACTCACATGCAGACACACACATACATAGACACACAGAGACATGCTCACACACACACACGCACACGCACACTCAGGTCCAATAACATTTTCAGCCTATGACTTTGAGTGAAGCACAAGTCCATCCTTAGCTGTCCTTGGCCACCTGCTGCCTAGACCTTGGGCTGACCTGCCTGAAAGAGAAGAGTGACAGGGACAGGGCTAGGGAGCGACGAGGGACAAGGGCTAGAGTGTGACGAGGGACAGGGCTAGAGAGCGACGAGGGACAAGGGCTAGGGAGCGATGAGGGACAAGGCCACACTGTCTTGTGTGCTCCAGGCTGGGAAAGAGCTACAGGCTCTAAGCTGCAGCTTTCTGTCCCTCAAGAACAGGGATCCTGGACAGCCATTGAAGAAATCTCGTCACCACACCAATCTTCTGAGTCTTTGGGAGGCCTGAGACTATGGGAAGGCCAGCGCCAGATGTACCTGTCCCCAGAAGCCCCAAACCTCCTGGAGTAGAGAGAAGGGTTCTGGTCAGAGTGTGTGTGTGTGTGTGTGTGTGTGTGTGTGTGTGTGTG
>NC_034599.1:108087696-108096746 GCF_900095145.1 Mus pahari | reverse complement strand
GTGTGTATGTGTGTGTGTGCATGTGTGTGTGTTTACATACACACTAATCATATGTAAGCAGATACTTGTGTGTGTGTGCATGTGAAGGGCTAAGAGACAACCGTGGCTGTTTTACTCAGACAGCCTACCTCGTTTTGAGACAGGGTCTCTTAGTGACCAGGAGCTCTCCAATTCGGCTACTCTGGCTGGCCGGTGATCCCAGTGATCTGCCTCATTCCATGTTTCTGGAATTAAAATCACGCACTACCACCTAGCTTGCTTTTTGTTTTTTTAAATAGTGTGGGTTCCGGGATTTGAACTCAAGTCCTCATGTTTACCTAGAAGCCACTTTACTGACTGAGCCACCATCTTCCAATCCCCGAGTTTCACTGGACTTTCCTATCAGCAACAGGTTGTCAGGCCAGCTTCATATACTCAACCTCTAAAATAAACGCGGAAACAGTGTTACACCTTAAAAAGGAAGAACTGGGGAATCGCAGCTCAGAGCCACAAGGAATGGCCCCAGTTATGGCCAGTTAGCTGACAGATGGCTAGTTATGCTAACCACTGCATTTAACCTGCAATTTCATGATGCCAGGCTTCTAATGGGAGGCGAGAGGGGGAGTGGCCAATGCCGCACTCTGCAGAAACAAACAAGAAAAATGGGTTTGAAGGGAGCAAGCCTCACTAGCATCTGTTAAAACACTAGAGTAAGCCACTGGGGGGAACGCCTCCCAGATCTCCCAGAACACAGAGCTCGAGCACGGCTCCTGAGAGGAGCTCGCTAGCCACGGGATGGATTTGGCCAGCTTCCCTCACGGTCCATGTGTGGGCACGCACCCCATTACTGTCTCAAGGCCTCAGAGCACTTATAGAAAGACAGCAAATCGGCCTTCTGTATCACAGACTAACAGAAAATAACCTGGCACTTAGCTTCCTAGGAAGCAGTGAGGAACAAGGCTCACCGAAGCTACAAAGGTATGAGAGCCCCACGTCTTTGAGCAGAGGCAGGGGTGGCAGACACCCAGCCTTGTCCCGAGCCCAAGAAGGCACAGCATGAAAAGCACAGATCCAATTTACCTGGCTCACGCTGGGGTCACACGTCTATAGGCCCTGGTTACTTCGAAACGGCGGATCTACACGGTCTGCTTGCCTCTAGCGAGTTTCTCTTGCCCTTAACTAGGACAGAACACCGAATGGGTGTCATGTAGTTTGGAAGAGCTCCCTAGGACTACACAGCTCCTGGGTGGGAAGCTTCATTTCACCCCCATTCTAGAGACCAGTCGCCATGAGGGTGGAATGGCCACCTACGACTAGGTCAGAACATGCCAGACACCTTCAGCTTTCCAGAAGCAGGCCCAGAGTTTCGGGTGTAACGGGCCCCCACACCTTAACACAACAGACACCAAAGTAGAAGAGCCATTCAGGCCTTGGAACCCCGCCCACAGGCAGCAAGCTCTGCCAAAAGAGGAACAAAGACCTAATCCACCCAAGTCCGCAGTTCTGGGAAAGGGCCTAAGTGAACTACCCTTGCTTTTTGGCTTCTGTAGTCCAACGTCTGGCTAACTGCTCTTGTTAACTGAAGTGTCCCAACCCAGAATGTGGTTTTTGTGCTTTTAGCAGCTCACCTAGAGAAAGACTTGTGACTGTCCGTAAGTCCCTGACACCCAGTATAGCTACCAGCCAGCCGTAAAGACTTCCTGCTGACTCGAACCCATGTCCAGGCAGTCTTCTCTCGTGAGTCTTCTCTGGTGGATACATTTCAATATGGTGCAGTCGTGCCAATAAGACCACAAGGGGGCCGGGCGGTGGTGGCACAGGCCTTCAATCCCAGCACTCGGGAGGCAGAGGCAGGCAGATTTCTGAGTTCGAGGCCAGCCTGGTCTACAAAGTGAGTTCCAGGACAGTCAGGGCTACACAGAGAAACCCTGTCTCGAAAAACCAAACCAAAACAAAACAAAATAAAACAAAAAAACCAAAAAACCAAAACTACAAGGGATATTTGCCAGTCTAGGAGGCTTAGTTTTGTGGTAACTTGGCTGGGCTATGGTGCCCACATAGGTAGTTGCTGTCTTGTTTTCTTTGCTTATTGTGATAAGATGCCCTGGCAGTGGTAAATTAAAGGAGAATACTTCAAGATACTGTCCTACACAGTGGGGAAGCCAAGGTTGCAGGAGCTTTGATCATATCCAGTCAGGAGACAGAGAGGAACAAACGCGCACGCACATGGGGCTGTTCATCTCCATTCTCCATCCTCTACAGTCCCAGGCTCCCATCCCAGGGATGGCGCCACCTACAGTCGGGAGGACTTCTCACTTCAATAAATGCCCAGAAACCCACATCCCAGGTGATGACAGATCCTGCCAAGCTGACAACAGACAGCACAGTCGCCATTGTTCTGGCTGTTTCCGTGAGGGTGTGTGTTGGATAAAGTTAAGGCATAAATTGTTAGATACGAAAAAGGCAGATGGCCTTTCCTGGGATGAGTTAGTCTCATCAATCCACTCAAGGTAGAAATGGAACAAGACTGACCACCTTTGAGCAAGGTAGGAGATTTGCCAACACATACCTTCAAGCCTCCTCCCCAGGGCTCCAGCCTCCAGCTCAGCTGTGGCTCAGCCTCCATAACCACAGGAACCAATTCCTCAAATCCGATCACCCAATCCCCTCCCAGTCGTAATATTCTGAAAAACCCCAAGGCAACCACCATACCTTTACCACCTCAAGGATCCCACCAGTTTTAGGATTGGGTCCCGTGGTAGGATGAATGAAAATGGCCCCCACAGATTCCTATATTTGAATGCTTGGCCTTCGGTGGGTGGAATTGTTTGGGAAGGATTAGGAGGTGTGGCCAAGCTGGAGGTGTGTCGCTGGGAGTGGGCTTTGCCAGTTCGTGCTCTTTGCTTGTGGATATTTGTGGATGAAGATGTAAGCTCTCAGCTACTGGCCCAGCATCAGGCCTGTGTGCTGCCACGCTCCCTGCCATGATGGTCATGGGCTCACCTTCTGAAACGGCAATCCCCCAGTAAACTCTTCCTTACCACAGCAATGGGAAAGTAGACAACAGGTTCTGGTGCTCTGTGCCATCAACTCCTCTGCCAAACACTTCTCCATACCTCCTACTTGTACTCAAAAAATTAAGGCTCAGGGATGGAGAGATGGCTCAGCGAATTAAGGATGCTGCTGCTGTTCTTTCAGAGGACCTGAGTTCAGTGTCCAGCATCCATAGGCCGCTCACAACTGCCTGTTGACTCCACAGGGGACACACCACCTCTGGCCTCCACAGGCACTGCACATGCCATACACACACTGCCCTCTGGAGATCAGTTCAAGCCCTGTGGCCCAGCAGGAGATACAACTGATCTGCTCAGTTGAGGTCAGGCTGGTGGTGACCCCAGAAACGAAACCTAATGAGACAGACCTCGTTCACTCCTTTGCCTCCCTGCCCTTTCTCGGCCATCAGTAAGGAGGGTCGGGTACACAGCTGGCCTGATCGGGCAGGACCCATGTGTTCTGAAAGGCTAAATCTTAAAGGATGGACAGACATACTGAAAGGGGGAGTCGGGTAGACAAGGGAGGCAATAACATTAGTTATCTGTCTCGTGATAAGATGCCTGACAAAATTAACTTATGGATTTATTCTGGTCCATCGCAGCTGGGAAGGCAAGCAGGAGGGTAAAGCAGATGGGTATGCTGAGTCCACAGCCGGGAGGAGCGAGAGACCCCAGCCTATGGGATTGTGCAGCTGACGGTGAAGGTGGGTATCCCCACCCCAATTAACCCAACTTAGACACGCCTTCACAGACATGCAGGGCTACACCCCCTTGCTGATTCTAACTCCTGTCAAGTTACCAATCAGTATTAATCATCTCGAGAGCTTTTCTCCTAAGGCAACTCGGCCCATCCTGTCTGCCCTCTCAGGAGCTACCTGGAGGAGCAAGAGGATCCCTCCATCTCAAGACAGCAGTTGACACTCCTGGAACCCACTCAGCCCTGTCCCAAACCAGCCACGTTGTTCTTCACCAAGGGAGGGTCCCTGAACCTGGAAGAGTCGGTGGGAGTGAGGGACATAAATCAGGGGTCTCAGTCACACCTCTGTATAACTCCAACAACCATGGTCCTGGAAGCTCCCCGGCGACCCAGTGTGTGACACCTGGGGTGTGGTCACTGCCCAGGCAGTGGGATCAGATCCCTTGGGTCATGATCACAATCATGTGCCCTCATGGTGTTGCTCTCCTATCACATCAATTTGGTGGTCAAACGCAACTGGAGGTGTTAGCATGCTGTAGTCTGTGACGTGACTTAAGTCTGCCAATTAGTCTGGTTTTCTCATTGCTCAGATAAGACACCTGAGAATATAAGAAAGGAAGACTCGTTTTGGCTCACCATCCCTCAAGGTGGGAAAGGCATGGCCGCAGAAACAGGACCTTGATTGCCACAGCTTCCTCAGTTAAGCAGAGAATAGGAAACGAGGCTGAGCTGTAAAATCATAGCGCCCACTCCCGCTGACCCGCTTCCTCCATCGAGGCTCTACCTCCTAAAGCAGTGGTTCTCAACCTTCCTAATACAGTGGCCCTTTAATACAGTTCCTTTTGCCGTGATGACCCTAGCCATAAAAGTATTTTTATTGTTACTTCATACTATAATGTTGCTACAGTTAAGAATTGTAATGTAAATTCCTGTGCTTTCTGATGGTCTTGGGCTACCCCATGAAAGGGTGATTTGACCCTCAAAGGGTCATGACCCACAGATTGAGAACTGTCCTAAAGGCTCTATAGCCTTAAAACAGAACCATCAGCTGGGGTCCAAGCACTCAAAACCATGAGCTCACGTGGGGCATTTTCTTTGCAAACTGTAACAGTCCACGCACTCACAACTTCCCCCCACGCCCCGTTTTCTTTTGCTTGGTGAGCTAGCCTCATTCTCAGCAGCCTCCTGCTTCTATCTTCTAGATGCTGGGATTACAGGAGTGTCACCAAGCCGAGGACAAGGCTACCTCACCAGGTAACAGAGCCTGAGATAAGCCCCCTTTTCACTGAACTTTCAATCTTGCTAGCTTCTGGCTTTCCTGGAATCTAAGACTGCTTCCTGCACTCCTCCCATCCCTGGGCTGAGGAGGGAGGGTGACCTCAGGCTCCCTGTTCCTTATCATCATCAACCTTTGAGAGACAGCTCAATTTAAACACCAGGTGTGCTCTTATGAGGCCTAGCAGCAGGGCCACCAGGACACAGAGTGTGACAAAACGGGCCTCCTCTTAACCTTTGACGCATCTTACCAGAGGAGTCCTTCGCTCCCAGATCACAAGTGGATTCAAAGCTTACAGGAACTCGGGCTCAGACTGTGGGTGGAGCCACTGTCCCTTTCCTCCAGGACCACCTGGTTTACCTTTAAGAAATGGCTTCCCTCGCCCATGCCCTCAGGGGAGTCTCACGAGGCTTCCAGTATTTAAATTCTTTCTTCTGTTTCTCTGACTTCAACTATCCTGTTGCTTGCTCTGTGATGCCTGATGCCTTTCCTCTCTCTCCTAGAAACAGTCTCTTATGCTTTCTCCGGACTCTCCTTGTCCATCCCTCATTGGGAGACAGTGTCTCATCACCCAGCTTACACTGACTGGCTATGAGATCCAGTTTTTCACTTTTGGTTTGCATTTGTAAATTTTGGGTGGAGGAGGCATGCCATGGAGCACCCCTGAACATCTTCTTCCACCATGTGGGTGGTTCTGGGGCTCAAACTCTGGTCATCGGGCTTGCTGGCAAGAGCCTTTTACCCACTGAGCCATCTTACTAACCTATAATTTAGAGATGGCAAATCACCACCCCAAATTCATGCTATAAGGTGGAGTTGGCATAGGTAGAGTGCCTGTCTACCATGCACAAAGCCCCAGGTTTCTCCTCTAGCACCACATAAATCAGGCATGATGACACTCTCCTCTAATCCCAGCACTCAGAAGATGGAGTCAGAGGAGCCAAAGTTCAAGACCATCCTCAGCTACATTGTCACATTTGAGGCCAGCCTGGGCTATAGGACATCCCATCTCAAAAACCTAAATAGTATGAACGAAATTCCACAACACACGCCACAGTTCCTTCTCTTCATTTAACCCCCAAAGTGCACAGAATTTTAATTCAGAACCTGATTTAAAGGAGCCACACTGCTTGCAAAGGGAAGATGTATATGCTGTAGTATAACTGTGGTTTCCTTGGTGACAGGATGGTCTGAAGCCCCTGCTGTTGGCACAGAATGATGCCTTAAGATGAATCGCCTCATAAAGTGTGTTAGCATGATGGTTTACAGTGGCTGCCTCTCCAGCAAAGGCTGCCCGTGAATCAGGGTCTCTCACCAGACATTTACCGAGTCCACACCTACAAGGATCAACTCAAATCATCCTGAAGGAAGAGGATCTGGAGAAAATAGCCATCTGTAAGGATGGCAGCTTAATTAAGGAGCTGTCCCTGTGAGCGTCAACACGACATGACCATTACACAAAGAAACACGTATGCTCACAGGATCGGAACCACACAAACACACATCTCCACATAGTAGTCCTGTAAAAAGGTTAATTGCATAATATGTTAAATTACACAGCCCTGGGGCAGTTTATCTTCCCAGTAATCAACTGCTCTCTGCCAAGGGTGTAGATTTGGAAGCAAATTAAAACTTTAAAAAAAAAAAAAAGTTTAAGAGGACTGGGGAGATAGCTCACAATTTAAGAGCATTGGCTGCTTTTCCAGGGGACCTGAGTTCAGTTCCCAGTATGCACATGGTGGCTCACAACTGTCTCTGACTCCAGCTCCAGGAGATCTGACATCATCTTTTGGCTTCCCCGGATACCACCCCCCCACACACACACATACACATATACATACACGTGGCCTACATTCATATAGACACACATAATACATAAATTAAAGCAGAAAACATTCTCTTGAAAGACTGAGAAAGATGAATCCTTGCTGCTGACAACTCATTACTGGATGCCACTTATTTAAATGCATGTGGATGCTTCACGACACCTCTTTAACATTTCACAGGGTCACCTTCCTCAAAGCTACAGGATCCAAAATCTCCCCAGTGAACTCCATGCATTTTACTAAACCTCAGACACTCAAGAAAGAAACAGTTGTGTGTGTGTATGTATGTGTGTGTGTGTGTGTGTGTGTGTGTGTGTGTGTGACTGATTCAGAACTGTGTGTGCAAGGGGAAGCCAGAAGAGGGTGCCAGGTGTCCTCCTCTATGGCACCCCTCCTTTTTCCTTTGAGGGAGGGTCTCTCCCTGAGTCTGGGATTCACCCTTTTCTTGGCTAGGCTATAAATCAGCAAGTCCCAGGGATCCCCCCTGCCTCTCTTTGTGCCCTTAGAGTTGCAGTTACAGACATGCCTAACTTGTTACGTGAGTGCTGGGATCTGAACCCAGACTTCACAATTGTAAAGCTAGTGTTCATCTGCTCAGCCATCTCTATATCCTCCCAGCCTCAACATTAAAAAAAAAATAGACAGTGATGGTGCTGTAGCACAATGGTGGTCCAGTGCACAGGCTGCTCTTCGCAGAGGACTCAAGTTCATTTCCCAGCACCCACATGGTGGCTTGGATCATATGTAGCTCCAGCTCCAGGGGAGCCCAGAGCTTCCTGTGACGTCCATGGGCATGTGGTATACATACATTACATGCATGCAGGCAAAACATAAACAAACAAATAAATAAATAAATCTTTTAAAAAATACAATGAGTACCACATGTTTCCATCATCACATGATTAGGTAACCAAGGAGTTGCACTAAGTTTTATAGATACAGTAGGTCCTACTTATAAAACACCTCCAGGGTCCCATGCAGGGGTCTACGCCCACATCCTTTCCTCCTCATCACACAGTCATGTGACTAGATACTCACCTATGTGACCAGTCAGAGAAGGCCCAAGGAACACCTGACAGCCCTAGCACCTTCACCAGGGGTCTCCTCTCAAAGCTGACTGGGTTACCTGGGCAACCCCTCCAGGACTCCACTCTCCATTGTCAGAGAATTCTACCAGCTACACAGAGGCATCACAGGGAAATCCGATGAGCCAGCAAGCCCAGTAACCACACAGTGCCCAAAAGACACCAGAAATAAGACTCAGCCTTTGACAGAAAACCAGAAAACTGGATGTGGTGGTACATGCCTGCAATCCCAGAACTAGGGAGAAAGAGGCAGGGGGATTGCTGTGAGCTCATGGCCAGTCTAGTTGACTTAGGGAGTACCCAAACTATAGCAAGGCAGAGTCACACATACCCCCAAAAAGGTTATGTATATGTGTGTGTATGTATATTAATTGTAGTAACAGTATATATTGTTTCTATATATTGATATTTACATTGCTAATGAAATATTTTACCTTGTTTTATACTGTCTTTTTATTTCTTATTACATGTGGTTACATGCTACAACATGTGTGTGGGGCCAGACTAGAGAGTCAGATGAAACCACAGAGGTATGGGATTGCCAAAATTCCATTTCTAGATTTTTAGATTGCAAGTAAAATCCAGAACTGCAGGAACCATTTTAAACAACAAGTGCAGTCCAGTAAGACAGACACAGGATACAACACTTGCAACTTTTCTGACTATGTCACATGTTGCTGGCCACGCAGTAACACTAGTGTGGCTTTTATCCGAGACTGTTAGATGGTAATGCTGTATCTTAAATACTGTCTACTCATTCTTACCGTGGTGCTCTTGCTTTTAAATTATTTCACATTTATCTGTGTGCACCATGTTCTAACAAAATATATGTCCTTAAATTAAGAATAGATCTATCCTGATGAACATCTTCCTGCCCCCAATGTCAAGGGTGTGTTTTATACAATTCCCAGCTGAGGAGGGGAGTGAATGGTCTTGTGTCTAGACAGAGGAGGGTATTCACCCATGTGGGTACACGTGGAGGACAGAGGGTGACATCCAGATGTCTTCCTCAACTGCTCCTCCACTTTAGATTTGGCACTGTGATGTTGCCAGCCTGACTGGTCACCAATTCCCCGGATCCAGCTGCTTCAGTCCCCCGGATCCAGAACTGCAGGCACACATCATCACAGTGGG
>NC_034599.1:108064001-108087651 GCF_900095145.1 Mus pahari | reverse complement strand
CTTTGTAGACCAGGCTGGCCTCAAACTCAGAAATCCGCCTGCCTCTGCCTCCCAAGTGCTGGGATTAAAGGCGTGCACCACCACGCCCGGCGATACACAGTGGGCATTTTTATGTGGGTTCTGGAGATCAAGCTCAGGTCCCTTCGGCAAGCACCTCACTGACTGAACCTTCGCCTCAGCCCTTATCGATCACAGGCCTCCATATTGCCTGATGTAATATGCTACAAAACCAACCGTCTGGCTATCCTGACCCATGGCAGTTCTGAAAGCCTCCTTGTCAGAATGCAGTCCAAGCATGGAGTCAAGTGAGAGGAATTCTGGGTGCTTGTGAGAAAGAGTCTTGAGACCTCAGTTTCTTCAAAACACAGAATTGCTCCTGGAATCTGCTTCCGTGCTCTTCCCAGATGTGGCACAGAGGAGCTGACTCCAGCTGTTCGTGGGCCTCTATGAAAACACCACATGTGGCTTGTCCTGCAACTGCACACCTTATTCATGCGATCCTTCCTATTCCTTGGAGGACAGACTGCCGGATGCTCGGAATAAAGTTGCTTTCTGTGTGGGAATTTAGTCCTCCTCATTTTCAGACCCCGCTCCTCCAGGTTCGTCCTGCCTAGTAGGGCAGTAAACACTTCCACAGTAAGGTCAGCTTCCTTTTCCTCTCTCACTCGCTGTTGAGAACAAACTTGCCGTTTATGGCAACTTCACGTCTTGAATTGCCCACGCGCGTCTCTCTGAACACCATCCTGTGGAGACGCTGGGCTCTGACCTCTGGTATTTCAATTCTTTATATTTTAGATTATAACCACTTAATCTTTTAAACTACCCCATTATTTTCACCTTCACTGTGACATTCCATTTAATATTTATTCCATTGCCTTTGGCTGGGTTATTTTTCTTTTATTCTTCTGATATTCAAGCACATCTGTCTTGCGTATGACCATTTTTTTTTTCTCCCCATTGCTTCAGTCGTCAGAAGTTTATCTTCCCTGTATAGCTGGGTTAAAAGGCTATTCTATTTTCTTCTAGCTACATTAGAGATAAACTCAGTGCAGTTTCAGAAGCAAAGGCCTTTGGAGTTGAGAAGTAGTGAATGAGATGCTCTTGGGTAGATTTCAAGGTGGACCTGATGGCATCAGAACCCAGTAGATGTTACAGAGTGGTCTCCTTTCCGGTCAGGCGTAATGGTGACCACAACGGCCAGGAACTGGAGCTTTCAAACGTGTCCTGGTGCCCTCCGCTCCCTAAAACTTTCTCAGCCACCAAAATCAACGTTTATACCTCGGCCATGTTTGTTGGTTTTGGGTTTGTATTCTGAGCCAGGGCCTCACTCTGTAACCCTGGTGTGGCAGGTGCTCACTATGCATCTCCCCTTGAGCCCACGGCAGTCCTCCTGGCTCATCCTGCTGAATGCTGGCACTGTAACCGTAACCTCTGTCTTACTTAAACCGGTTTGGGGGTGGGAGGAGCTAGCTCAGACATTAAGAGTGGCTCAGGGCCTCTGTCCTTCCAGAGGACCTGATTTTTGTTCCCGGCACAACCCCTTATAACTCGAGATTCAGATAAGATGCCTTCTACCCTCTTCTGGCACTGAACTTCCATGCATACACACACATACACACTCACACACACACACAAAGAGATACACACAATTAAAATATTTATTTTCAAAACTGAATTTTTGGCAAACAAGATCATCATGTGCAAAAGCAACGACATAAGACATGTACCACCACCAGGTCATAAAAACCCAACAGGAACTTCTGGGAGAATGTTTTGCCTGAAATCTAAATTGTGCTCTATTTATGTATTATCTATTCAGTTATTTTACTTTAATCGAGGCAAGCTCTCACTATGTTACTCAAACTGGATTGGAATCCACCATCTTCCTGCCTGAACCTCCCAAGTGCTAAGAGTCCAGGCCAGGCATGTGCCGCTGTCCTACCCTGACTCCAAGGTTACAGTCTCAAAGGACTCGTAAGATGCTTTGCATCGAGGTCTACATAAATACAAGGCAATTAGTGTCACACACTGTGATGTTTGGATGAAAAATGTCTCTCATAAATTCATGAATTTAAACATTTGGTCCATCATTGGTGCTGCTGCGTAGGAGGTTATGGAACCTTTAGCTCTTGCTGGAGGAAGCACATCACTAGAGGGGAGCTTTGAGGGCATCTAACCCTGCCTCCCTGTCTCCCTCCCCTTCTCCTTCCCTTCCTCCCCCCTCCTCCTCCTCCTCCTCCTCTGCTTCTTTTGGATTTTTGTGACAGGGTTTCACTAGCCCTGGTTGTCCTAGAACTCTCTTATGTAGACCATGTAGACCAGGCTGGCCTCCAACTCAGAGATCTGCCTGCCTCTGCCTCCCATGTGCCAGGATTAAAGGTGTGTGCCACCACTGCCCAGCTCGCTTCTCCTTCTCTTCTTTCCCCTTTCTCCCCCTCCCTTCTGCGTCCTCTCTCTCCTCTCTCTCTTTCTCTCTCTCTCTCTCTCTGTCTCTCTCTCTCTCTCTTGCGCTCATGTGTGTGTGTATGTGTGTGTGTGTGTGTGTGTGTGTGTGAGAGAGAGAGAGAGAGAGAGAGAGAGAGAGAGAGAGAGAGATTCTCCTTCCCTCTGCCCTCCCCACCTGATCCTCTCTACTTCCTGTGTGTAGGTAAAATGTGATCGGCTATCTTCCCTCTGGCCCTGCCACCCCGAGTCTTGCCTTTGAGGGCCTTATGAACCCCTAAACCAAACTAAGAATCTTCTGTAATTTTCTATTGGTTGTGGTTTTTAATCCCAGCTACTAAAAAAATAAATTAATGTACACACTGCACAAAAATTCTAACTAGGGGGATACTGGTAGATCCACTGTCGATGACAAAATAGTACAATGTGGGTCCTGCCTTAAACATTCTCCAGCCTAAGGTCTGGGGTCTCGCTCAGTGGGTAAGCGCTTGCCTAGCCATGGCAGCCCTTGGTTCAATCGCCATCCAAAAATAAAGTCTCTATCATAAATGAAAAACATGCTCAGGAGGTCTGGGGAGGCTGCGCCGTTGGCAGAGTGCTTGCCCAGAATGCATGACGCCCTGGGTCCCATCCCCAGCACCAAAGAAACCAGATGTGGTGGCACATGCCTCTAAGTTCATGTATGCACACACCTGCTGCACATACATACGCGTAAGCAAAGGACCCAGACACATAAAATACATCTAAAAATTCTTTTAAATAGAATCACATACACACACATACACACACCACACACACTAAAAGTTGAGGAGAGAAAAAAACAGATTAAATAAAAATTTCAATGAAAAAAATTAAGACGCTAACTGCTAAAGCTGTCCTGGTCCATGATGTGGAACCCTGGAGTAGCATACTGTTCTATTTGATATAAATCTGTGATGGTATGTTGAAAAAGGATCTATGAAAAAAACAAGCAAATAGACACAGCATCCATTATATCAACCAATGTAATAATACAATTAAGCTAAAAGTCACTTTTGCCTACACATCAGGGTGTCTGTTTCACAGTGGGCATTCTCTCTGAGGATTAAAATGGTTAAGAGCACTTGTTGCACCTGCGGAGGATCCAAGTATCATTCTCATCACCCACACAGCCGCTCAGGATGGTCTGTAATTCCAGTTCCAGGTAATCTGACGCCCCCTTCTGGCCTCCATAGGCATTACATACACATGCTGCACACACATAAGCAAAATACCCATACACATAAAATATACCTAAAAATATTTTTAAATAGAATTCCAACTCTGTACTTTCCTCTTTGGAGGCAATATGGGAATATATGTTCATAAAGCATTTTTTTTAAAGAGGAAAGTCTTTCCTACAAATATACAAATATAAAGCAGATTCTTGACCAGAAGCAGACTGAGGCAGTCTGAGATCAGAATACTGCCCAGCTTCTGATGTTTAAAAACGTTAAAGCCCTAGGGATGCCTCAAATGTCTGTGGGGGGCATCCTTCCTCCAGACAAGGCAAGGGCTCTGCAGCCACAGCAAGGGGCAGCAAGCTGGGCTGGGCCGGAGAACTTCCCGGCAACAGTTCTCAGCACCTGACAGAAGTCAGGCAACCAGAACCTATTCCACGCTAACACAGTCGGCAGCCCTGGGGGTTGGGAAAGGTAACAAGAACACTAACAATTGCATGGCTTCCTGGGAGTCTCTCATAAGAAGACATAAAACAGCCCTGGGGCTGAGATGTAGTCAGTTGGTCAAGCGCTTGACTAGATTCAATCCCCAGTCCTGCATAAAACTGAGCATGGCCCCATCGCCCTGTAATCTAAGCATTTCAAGGCAGAGGCAGGAAGACAGATCAGAAGTTCAAGGTCATCCTCAGCTAATATGATAAGTTTGTGGCTGGCCTGGACTACATGAGTCCCTGTCAAACAAAACCCAGCAAACTCTGGTGTCCCTTTCACCACATAACTTCCAGGTGAGCCTTGGGACTCCCACGAGGCTGGCAACAGTGGCTTTAACATTTATTCCCTTCTAACAAGTGCGGAGAGGCTCAGAACCACTAAAGGGAAGGGGGAGGCAGGAGCTTCCTAAGGAGAACGAAGTCAGCATCAGGACCAGCTCTCCGGAGCGTCAAGCATTCCCGTGATGCTTTGGGGCTCTCTCCATGCCGGTCTCATCTTACCTCTGAGCAGGAGACTTTAATCAACAGTGCTCCTCTTCAGCCCACTTCACCACAGGCTTCCCTGCTTTCTGAGCTAGGATCGAGGTCTCCTAATGACTTACTTAACCTCCAAAAACGGCAGTAACCATAATTATCTTCTCGTGCTGGAAGAACAGCTGCAAGCGGGAGGCTGGGAGAGTGCGTCTGCTCTATACAGAGTCAGATGGAAGGGGAGCTGCCAGGGCCACAGCCACAGTCCCCAACTCCCGGGGGGTGAGTGGGCATATAACCCAGGAAGTGCAAGGCCTACCTCTCTGACTTCATGAAGCTGGCCGGAATACTGACTCTTGGCTCTTCGGGCAGCTGCAGGCGACTTGTGACGCGTGACTGAGACAACACCGGGGGCGACCGTACTGAGATGTCTCTGGCTACAGGGAGATGCAGAACTGGGTGTTCCATGGGGGAGCAAAGTGAGGCTTCGGCTGCGGGAGCCTGGAGTAGTCTAGAACAAGCAACAGGCGTCAAAACTCAGCAACTGGCCGGCAGAACTGACTGCTGCCTTTCACATGTGTGGGCGTGGATTCCCCCCCTGATCTGTTTTAAAGGACGCAGGCAGAGGGGAGGTCTGACTGACTGCATTGTGTCTAAAACCCACGAGAACCCAATTACAGAAAATGTCAGGGGTAGTGGTGGGGCCAAACCTTTAACCCCAGCACTCAGAAGGCAGAGGCAGGGCAGCTCTGTGAGTTCAAGGTTAACCTTGTCTACACAGTGACTTCCAGGACAGCCAAGGCTACATTAGTAAAAGCCTGTCTCAACAAAAAGATATGAATGATACACACCCACTGAATTACCCTTTTTATCTCTAATGTCTCCTTTCCTTATCTATGGCTAAGGAGAGCCATCTCCCAAGTGCCATAGGTGCAGAATCTCGGATTACTTCCTCTTTCTGGAAGCCCTTCCCTCACACTGTGTTTAATGTTGTCTGGTGTGGAAAGCACCTCCCTAACTCGTTCACCAAGTTCACTCCCTAGTTCGCTCAGACTGTCTGCTTACCAAAGGCATTGTCTGGCTCAGAGATTCACTCTTGTTTATCTCTATATCCCAAAGCCTGGTAAACAATGACTTTAACCGCTTAATAAATGTTTCCTTTTTAAGATTTATTTATTTATTTTATGTATATGAGTATACTGTAGTTGTACAGATGGTTGTGAGCCATCATGTGGTTGCTGGGAATTGAACTCAGGACCTCTGCTTGCTCTGGCCCCACTCACTCCAGCCCAAAGATTTATTTATTATTATATGAAAGTATACAGTAGTTGTCTTCAGACACACCAGAAGAGGTCATCAGATCTCATTACTGATGGTTGTGAGCCACCATGNGGTTGCTGAGATTTGAACTCAGGACCTTCGGAAGAGCAGTCAGTGCTCTTAACCACTGAGCCATCAGCTATATGAACAATTGAACTACTTTGCTTCATGTGTTAGTCAAGTGCTTGCTTACATTTCACCCTATAGTTCTTACACTCTACTATTACAGTACTAAGGTGGTAGTTTGAATATATCAAAAATATAATAATTTGAATACTAACGGAATTCAAATTACTAATTGGTAGTTAAAGACGGTGTTTCAATTTAATGTAGATGAACTTGACAGTCGACTTGGAGAACAAACCTGGACTCATCTCTCAGAGAGAAGACTCCAAATCAAATCAAAGAGGTTTAGAAGGAAGAAGGATGCCCACACAGAGGAAGATGCTCAGGCAAGGCCTAACACCCTGAAATCCAAATGCCATGAGAGAAACGTCCTGGTAAACTTGTCTACCTAAAATGTAAAACGCAGCCACAATCACCACCTATAAAGTCAAGGGGAAAGAACTGGGGGGAGGGGGGAGGAAAGCTATAAATTATCATTAAATGAGCCAAGATGCAAAGAAGCAAGTTCACAAATCAGAACAACGAATGACCCTTAAACGGGACCAAAGAGGTCCCACCGTGTGCACCAGAAAATGGTAAGCCCAAAACAAAGTTTAAAAGGCATGTTTCAACCATCATCTTGGCAAACATCCCAAAAGTTGAGCACACAGTCATCAACGGAGCCTGCGTATGGCAGATCCGCTCCCAGCATCCTCTCTGAGCCGCTGCAATCCCTGGAACTGTCTGTCCTCTCCAGTCAGACCTGCACGCAGGCTGAACGGAGGATCCTCAGTTAATGACTGCAGCAGTACATTTCATGGCGGAGGCTGTTAACAGCCTCTGTGTCTGTCAGTGTGAAGCAGGTTACATAATGAGATACTACTGAGCCGGAAGAGAATACTGAAAAAGACCTCTAGCCATTGACCTTGGAAAAAACCCTCTGAGCTGTATAGTTAATTGTAAGAAGCAAGATGCAGCCGCCAGTGTAGTAGCATGCCGAGTTCTTGTGAACATTCAGGAATCACTTTCACTATTATTCAAAAGTGTTCCTTTTTAAACCCAGAAAAAAAATTATTTTAAAGATATGCACACGAATCAAGTGGAGGCTTATGTACTGAGAGCAAGACATGATGGGGAGAGCAAAGAGGGGAGGGGGTTGGTACTGCACAGCTTTCTTTATTTCACTGTGACCTGGGGGAAGGAACTGCCTGCCTGCAAATTATTAATTTCATGTGACATTTACATTCTTGCTTTGTTTAGCCTGAAAAAAAGCTTGTGGGTGACATGCCAGACCCTGTGGTACAATTATCAACTAAATACCTACTATGTGTTTAGTAGTATCCCTACTGGGGAAGGTCAATGAGAGACACAAGGCTGCTGGTGTTAGAAGACATGCAGACAGGGACTGGAGAGATGCATCTGTGGCTAAAAGCCCTAGCTGCTCTTCTAGAGGACCCCAGTCTGGATTGTAGCATCCACTTACACCTGTCTGTAACTTCAGCTCCAGGGGATCCAATGCCCTATTCTGGCCTCCATGAGCATCTGCATGCTTGCGGCATGTATTCATACAGACACGTGTACATACACATTCATAAAAATGAATCTTAATGAAAAAAACAAAGATCACAGCATTCACATGTACACTTTAAAAGCAATGCAGTTATGGGGCAGGGGCTTGGGGGTGGGCTGACAATGTGACTCGGTTGGCAGAGTGCTTGCCTAGCATGCACAAAATCCTGGGTTTGAGCCCCCGCACCTCAGGTACCAGGTATGGAGGTGCACGTGTAATGCCAGCACTTAGACAGTACAAGCAGGAAGATCAGAAGCTCAGGGTCACCCTCACCTCCATAGAAAGTTCAAACCCAACCTAAGCTACATAAGACTGTCTCAAAAGAAAAAGTATATAACAAGATTTATATATCTAATTTGAGAATATAGCTAGGAAATGTCAAAGAAGCAAAGACAAGCTGATCTTATCATAAATAGATGTTCCAAGGTGGAGGCAATATCTAAGCGTGTCGGAAAGCTTGCTATACAAGCATGAGAGCCCGAGTTCAGCTCCCTACCACACATGAGTCTGGGTAGAGTGATGTGTGCCTGTGGCCCCAGCGCTGCAGGGAAGAGCTAGGGGCACTGCTAGGTCTTGCTGGCCAGTCAGGATACCCAAAAAAGTTCAAGGTCTGGGTTCTGAAGAGATTGAGTCACAATGTTAAAGCAGGAAGTCCAGGTGCTTCTCTGTCCCTGGCATACATACAGGTGCACAGAGGTGCATAAGCACAAAGGTGTACACACACAGAGGTTCATACACAAAGGTATACACATAGACACACATAAACAAAAGTGTATACACACGGGCTGACAAGATGGCTCAGCGGGTAAGAGCACCGAAGGTTCTGAGTTCAAATCCCAGCAACCACATGGTGGCTCACAACCATCTGTAATGGGATTTGATACCCTCTGATGGTGTGTCTGAAGACAGCTACAGTGTACTCATCATATATGTAAAATAAATAAATAAAATCTTAAAAAGAAAAAGAGAGTGCATATACACAAAGGTGCACACACATAGGTATACACATACATACAGACAAGAGTACATACACACAGGTACACACATACAGAGATACATATACATAGATGTACACATATACACATTCACACACAAACAAAAGTACATATACACAGGTGCATACAGGTGCACACACAAAGGTGCACATACATTGAGGTACATACACACACACAAACAAAAGTGCATACACACAGCTACACACAGGTGCATACACACACACACAAAACAACAACAACAATGTAGCTTGAACTTGAAGGGACAATAGGAAGCAAGGAGACAGAGCACAGGTTGATCCTGACCCGGGCATCCCCCACAGGACCATCCCCCGCAGGAGCATCCCCGACCTTGGCCCTGGAAAGCAGGCACTTTGTAAATGAACAAGAGAATGGGGAGTGGGGTGGAAGCCAGGGTACAAATCACAATTCTGGGTTGCTCTGAAATGCCAAAGGAGTTTGGGAAGGGTCTCAGGATCTGGTATGCCCAGAACCAGGAGAACACAGAGGTTGGAGCCTGTGACTGGCCTTGAAGTTGCCACGTGTGCGAGCAACTGACAATGGAGGTGGAAAACCTAGGCCTCTCCATCCATCTCGTCCTTTGGAGTGTAGAGGAGGAAAGAGGCGCATTCCCTGATCCTGTGACAAGGGTACGTTTGCTCAAGTATTACGAGTCTGAAGAAAGAAACTGGCTGTTTGGAAGGCTTACTCTAGACCAACAAAAGGCCACCTCCCCCAGACCGTGAAGATGGGTTTCCTTTCTCCAGCTCTCCTTCCTCCGAGCCATGTGACCTCGGGAGAGGTATTTAAGCATTTTCATTAAGCATCAATTTCCTGATCTTTAAAAGAGGACTAATAATATTGACCCTTAAAAGCCCCCGTGAAGATGAAGCCGTACCGTGCCTGTGAAGCACTTAGTGTGCAGACCTGATGAGCTGGGCCTCATTTCTTTACATGATTTAAGACTCCATCAATGAAGAGAGTATTGATTTTTTTTTTTTTAATGTTAAGAAGTTGCTTAGTACAAAAGTTAGCAGCCACTAGCTTTCTTACTTTCTGTGAAATCAAAGTGGTGCTGAAACCCAAAATATACTTTAATGTTTACCTGGCCAGCTATGAGATATCAAAACTATAGAATACACACACACACATGCATGTGCAAATGAACCACACATACATACACCACATCACTAATACATACACCACGAATGGTTTTTCAAGGCAGGGTCTCGTGTAGCCCAGGCTGGCAGCTGAGTACTACCTTGAATTTCTGACCCTCTCCCTCCTGAGTGCTGGACTACAGGCATATGCCACCATGCCCGGGGTGTGTTGTCTGAGACTTGGTCAGGCCTTCCTTCATACATGCTTGGCAAACGCTCTACCGACCAAGCTTCATCCCCACCCCTATTTTGCTAAATTTTGAGTAGAAATGAAGACCCAGCAAAAATCAAGGAGTCCATCACTTGAGAAGCTCAAGAATTCAAGGTCAGAAGAGATGGTGGCTCAGTGGTTAAGAGCACTTGCTCTTACAGAGGATTTAGGTTCTGTTCCCGGTACAGGCATGGTGATTCACAATTGTAACCTCAGCTCTATGGGGTCCAGTGCCCTCTTCTGATCTCCATGACCAAGCACCAAGCACATACATGATATACATATAGATATTCATATATACATAAAATACTTTTTAAAACAAGAGTCAAGGCCAGTCCAGGTTATATGGAGATCCTGCCTCGAAAATGTATCTTGATCATAATGAACCATGGGGACCATTACCTCCTATCCCAACCTTTCTACTTGGAAAAAAAAGCCAGCTACATGGTTCACAGCACCTTTCCCACAGCAGTATCAACATAACCATACTATATATATACCCAGGAGGCCAAATCCTTCCCCTGTGGATGGCTAACTACAAGGTCATTAGCGGCTGTCATTTAAATCCACAGGCCGTGAATTCGAAGTGGGCATCAGGGAGGGGGGACATGAAACCAAAAACTAACACCTTCTCCTTTTGCATTAATTATGGGATTCTCATAGTTACACACACACACACACACACACACACACACACACACACACACACACACACACACAGACTAGGGCTTCCTGTAAGGGTGCACGTGAGTGAGAGTCTCAGTGGATAAATCTTATAGGAGACAGAAGGGGGAAGAGTGTGTGTGGCAGGGGAGCTAGTGAATTACAGCCACTACAAATGAACAAGCCTTTAAAATCAAATATTAACAGTCTGGGGAACAACATGGCAGGGGTTTGTTCCAAATATTTACTTCAACTAGGGCGACTAGAAATGCCAAGCAAACCATCTGGAAAATTCTGAGTTGAGAGTGATGGCTCCCTAGAAGGGTCGTCCTGTCGTCAGAGGTTTGCAGGCTCCCTGCATCCCTGCCCCCAGTAACAGACAAGCCATCCTGATGTAAGGGGAAGGCATGAAAGATGGTAGGGACAGGCGAGGGGAAGAGCCCGTGGCTAGCCGTCCTCCGCATAGCTGCGAGGCTCCTCCATTCGTGACTGGCTCCTAATCTAGAGTTGCAAAGAGAATGTTCTCAAGCACCCACTCCTCCTCCCTCCCTCATGCACACTAGCAAAGCTGGCAGAGAGGGAGGGAATGCTGGGAAGGGGGAGGAATTGCTATCAATTGATTGTGATAACATCAATATAAAAGTATCTAAGCCTCGGGATGGAAGTGCCCCGTGGTGGGAATGCTGACTGTCAACTTGGCAGGATCTAGAACCCTCTAGAAGAAGGAAGTCTGTGAGGGAGTTCCTACATTGAGGTAGAAAGACCCATGCAAGCATGGGTGGCACCATCCCCCAGGCTAGAGACTCTGACTGAGAGGAGAAAGTGAGTCAAACTCGGCATTCATCACACTCTGCCTCCTGACCATGGGTAACCAGCTGCCTCCTGTTCCCTCCATGGACCATGCACACCCTCAAACTGTGAGCCAGAACAAACCCTTCTTTCCTTGAAGTTGCCTTTGTCACAGCAATGAGAAAGTAACCAATTATCCCATCTGGGACAGCGGAGATCCACAACCAGATCATAGCCAGAGGCTGCTCAGTGACACTTTCTAAAAGTCATTTAAGACCAGGAGAGGTGGAGGGAAGCAGGGACAAGCACACAACCCCAGTGATACTGACAAAGCCAGGCTCCACCCCAATGATGCTGACTCTCACAAAGCCAGGCTCCATCCCTTGCAAGCTGGGACACGGAGGAAGGGGCCTGGATGTTTTTAATCTCTAAAAGTTGACCCTGCCTCCTACGTTTGAGAGTTGGAGAAGGAAAGGAGACACCATGTAGAAAGTGTGTGATTCTGACATGCCAAGATCCAGCCATCCTCAGTGGTAAAGCCAGGCTTCCAAGAACCACTAAGCATGGACGTTCATGTCCTGTGAATCAGACACTCGGGGGACAGGGAGGGTGGACACTGAGACGATGGTAGGTAATGTGATAATAGAATATCTTAATAACAAGTCGCCATAAACACTAGTGAGGATTCAGGAAGGGAGGCTGGACTTCCCTTGGAGGAATGTAGATTAGTGTAGTTACTGTGAAATGAGGTGCAGAGGTTCCTCAAAAGCCTAAAAACAGAACTAACGGATGAGCCAGCTATGCTGGTCTGGGGTATATATTCAAAGCAATGGAGCAGAGCACCACAAGGAGGCTCCCATAAGCACACTTATAGTACTCACAACTGCCATGTGATAGAACAACCTAGATGCCCCTCAACAGCTGATGGATAAAGAAAACATGGTACATACAATAGAATATATTATTCATCCATAAAAAAAGAACGAAATTGTCACTTGCAAGAAAACAGATTATCACGGTAACTGAAATGAGTCTGAGTGGGGCAAATATCTCCGGCTCTCTCTCATATGTGACACCTATTGAGAGGGGTGGGGGCAGGTAGGGACTGAAGGGGTTTACAGAAGAGGAAGGGAGCCAGGAGGTAGAGGGGGAGGAGAGAAGGTAATGGAGGGATTAATGTAGTCAGTATATAATGAACAGGTATGGAAACGTCATAATGAAACCCATTGTTTAGTACAATAGATACTTGTAAAAACATTTTTAAAAGCTATAAAGCCAATGAGCCCTCAATATGGCCAGACAGGTGATGAATTTAAAAAAGCTAAAGGCAATCCTCCGTGCGTGAAAGAGCAAAGCAGAAAATATAGCACAGAGCGGGGAGCTGGCCACAGTAGCAGTAAGAACTGTGGTATACAGGCATTAGCCCCAGACCTTCAGGAATAAAACCACCATTTCACTGGGAAAGTCAGCCGAGGAGGAGCTGAGGGAGTGGCGTATGCCAGGCGGTGAACAGGGCAGCCATGATGTGAAGATGCCAGCCCTCCCCACACCGTCCCGTGACTAGTCTCATGAAAAGTCTACTGGGATTTTTTTTTTTTAATTTAGTAATTCAGGGAGCTTCTTTTTATGAACAAAAGAACCAACAGTCACAAAAAGACAAGTTAGCTTAGAAAAAGAGGGGAAAGGGGGAAGGATGAATACACACACCTTGCACGCACACACATGCTTGCACACTCTCTGATCAATATGTTCGTGCCTCCACCCCGGTCTAATTTCCAACTGTTCCTATACTTTGAAAACAAAAATGCAAACGCCCACTCAGCTGACAAATATCAATTTAGAGAAGCAAGGGTTTATTTCCGCTTACACTTCTGGGTTACACTCCATCACTGTGGGAACCCAGGGCAGAGCCACAGAGCAGTGCTGCTTGCTGGCTCAAGGGCTCATGCTTAGCTGGGAGGGAGGGAAGGGGGGGTGGGGGGGATGGGGAGAGGGACAGGAGAGGGCGGGGCGGGGGAAGTCCATGGGGATGGTGCCGCCCACAGTGGGTGGGCCTCTTCTATTCCTTACCAATCAAGACAGTCCCTCATGTTCACAAGGCCCTCCAACTGCGCGGCCCTTCACAGGAGAGTCTAGACTGTGTCAAGTTGGCAGCTTCAGCTAAGGAGGACCCGTCTAATTTATGCATCTAGATCCTATCTTGGGGGTGCCGCTGCTGGTTAGAGATGGGCTTACTCCTCACTGAAGGTGAGTTTCTCTTCAGCAAGCATGCAAGGCGGCCACAAGTCTCTGCGCCCTCCTCCCTAATGGCTGGGCTAGCTGTGCATGCTGCATGCGTGCGGGAGAAAGGGGACCTTCCAATCCCATGCCTCATAGAACTTACTGAGTCTCTAGAGCTGGAGCAAACAGCTCATTAGGATTAAGACAGTTTACATTTTTAGACTGGTTTTAAAAGAAATTATTCATAAGCTTCTAAGCAATCCTTACTGGGTCACATGCTTATAGATGTCAAAGACAAAAAAGGACACACCACTCCTCCACTCCTACCAGAAATCCCGCTTCCCGGTCTTATGGCCTCCTCTAGAGGTGATGACTCAGTGCCCCAGGCCAGGACCACGACGATAATTACTCTGTAGACAACGGTACAGGGAAGTGCTAGGACTGCTAGGACTGCAGTAACACCTAGCGATGATCCCTCCCAACCTCCATTCAACCACTGCCCCTGCCCTGAAAACCAAACTCAGGCAACATCAATGCTTGGGGCTGGAGAGATGCTCAGTGGTTAGGAATACATACTGTTCTCATAAAATACCTGGGTTCTATTCCCAATACCCAAGTGGGCGGTTCAAAAGCACTCGTAGCCTCAGCTCCAGATGACTGACTCCCTCTTCTGTCTCCCTCAGGTACACAGGTGTACACACACACACACACACACACACAAATTTTAAATGAAATTTTTAAATTAAAATGCTCCTCTAAATAACTAAATAACTCTTCACTCATGCTCCTGTGGATAACGCCTTAGCCATGCTCCTAAGTAACCCCGCACGGAACCCTAGCCCCAAAGTTCCCAGGTTCACAAGGATGGGCTCAGGGGAATCATTGTGTTGGTCTGGTTTCAGTGCCCTACCTGAAATGAATATAGATTTGCTCACATCTCCCCAGGAAGTATCACAAGACTAATTATAGACAAAATTATATACAAAAGTGTCCCGGACTACAATCTGGCACAACCTTAGCTAGCACATTATTCTGGGATTAAACACAGATTCGGAGAGCATCTCTATGTGCCAGGCTGAACTGTAGATAACAGAAATACAACAGACAAATGTCCCAGCCTTGCGAAAGCAGCTTTCGAGAGGAAAAGGTAAACAGGTCAAACATAAGATGATTTTAGATATTACAAGACAGAGCAGAGACTGATAACTAGTTCAGGGATCCATGCATGGCTATGGAAGATCTCAAGAGAAGATAATATTTGGGTTCAAGGCAGAGATGACAGGGGCTGGAAAGATGGCTCAGTGGGTAAATTCCTGCTCTATAAGCATGAAGATCAGAGTTCAGAACCACAGAAATCCATTTAAGTGTCTGGTGGGTGTGGTGGTCTGTCTCAGAAGAGGAAGCAGGGATATCCAGAGCAAGCTGGCTAACAAGACCAGCCACATGGGTGAGCTCAGGGTTTGATGGAAAGACCCTACCTGGTTCCAGACATCTGCCTGGAGCCTCCACATGCACATGTGAACACATGCATGTACAGCCATACATGTCCACATACATGCATGCATGCACATACATGCATAGACACACAAAAAAATTTTTAAAAGGCCTGGAATCCACCAAGAACTGTACTGTGCTATCCACGGACAAACACCCCTAAGAGAAATTCAACCAAAGCAAAAAGCCCTGGGATCAGGCGCCCTGGGTGCTTCTGAAGAGGGAGTAACAGAGTAATGGAAAACAAAGTAACAAAGGACTCAAGCAAGGCACAGAGCAGGGCTTCAGGTCAGAGAGATGAAGGATGGAAGAGACCAATTTTGCTGGGAATGGACCTGGGCCACCGATGTGCTTTGCACTGGGCCGGCTATGACAAGTAGCACATATCCCCAACCCTTGAACACACGCCATGTACCTCTGGGTCTTAAATTGAAAACTACAGACCATTGCCAGGTGGGCTTGAAGTGCTGGCCCCACTGAGGGCTGACAAAGACCAACCAGGATGACAAGCCAATGAGAACAGTGGCTTCCAGGAAGCTTTTCCTGGGGACCACATTCAGGTGTTAAACCATTATCTGTGTACAATTTAGGAATGTCTCCACAGCATGCATCATCTGCACTGGGTCAGTTTTCAGTTTCATGGCAAAAATGCATTAGCAGTGCTCTGGAGAGGGGCCTCCACCTCTCCATCTCACACCATGGACCCAGAAGGCATTTTACATCAGAACAAAAGGCAAGTGTGTATGCAGGAGTCCTCTAACCTCTCCCTCTGCCACGAGAGGCAGAGAGGCATCTAGTTTATAGTTAAGCCTCAGTCTCCCACCACAGGGTCAAACCAGCCAGAGGGAGGGAACACCCAAGGCCATTCCAAAGCAGACGGTTTCAGAGAGCAAATTTTATTTTCTGCAAATCAATAACTCATTTGTGACAGGAGGCACACCTGTCTGCTTAGAGATCATTATCTCCTTCCCAAATGCTCAGGCACACATTTGGAAGCTCAGAGGGACACCTATTCTTGTGCATCAAGATCTTTTGTGATAAGAAAGGAAAAAAATATCTCACTGTGGACAATGTTCTTCTGCTGGAGCTGTGGGCTGAGTCCTATGGAACCCAAGCCGGAGATGACTACAGCTAGACACTAAGCCACGATCAGGTGGGAAATCCGCTGATGGGCTGGGAAGATGGCTCAGTTGGTATAGCTTGTCCTGCAGGTTTGAGGATCTGAGTTCACTCCCCAGAACCCATGTGGCATGCCAAGCATGGTAGTGAGTGTTCACGACAAGATGGCTGGGCTCTCTGGCCAGCCTACTTGCTGAAGTTCCAGCTGAAGTTCCCCTTCTCAAGCAAACACGGAAGGTGCCCGAGGAAGGACACCCAGTGTTTGTTCTGTTATTGTCTCATGTGCATGCACATGTATGTGCACCTAGATGAACATGCATGCTCACTACACACAAATCTGCCAGTGGCTCAGAGACTCCAGAAAGGAGCACTGTTCTAGCTCCATGGGGATGACAACAGGAGGCTCCAGAGACCATTCAAGCCCATCTCCTAAAAATGCTACGCCATCCCCAACCTTCCATCTTTTCAGAGCCATCCTCCTTCCTATGTCTTTGGAGGTTTGCTTTTGGGATATGCTCTTGCTAGGTAGCCCAGGCTGAACTTGAACTAACAGCAATCCTCCTGCCTCTGCTTCCTGAGTGCTTTGGGAATTCCAGGCATTTCTCGCAATGCCCATCTTCCTGTTCCTGGTTCTGTGCCCTTTTCATATGCAGTCCATGGTTAGACTAAGTGGCTGCTTTGTGCCTGGTCTCATTCTTGCTGCGCCACTCCCTCACAGGGTAGGAATAAACTGGAGGCTGGCTCAATATGTTAGTTAGCAGAAGAGTGGTTTCTCTCTGAGGCACAGGAGTCTGGGATTTTTAAGAATCCTAAAACCAAACACAGACTCTGTGAGTACCCACAGCTCAAAAGAGTTGTTGACACACTTGGTTTATTTTCAACTCAGTTTTGATGTGAAAAGGAAAGACTAGATTCCTGTGCAGATCTCTCCATCCTACCTCTAGAACTTGAGACATACCTGACATGACCCGACCCTCTGTGTTCCAGTCAGCAAACTGGTGGATCTGGCACATCAAGGGGCTACCACAAGGGTATTGGGTATTCAGGACTGGCCACAGGCATGGACTGAATCTCTCTGTGCGGTGTGTGCATGGAAGGGGCCACCCAAGGGCTTCCCCAGCCTTTCTACTTGCAACCCCTCTCAACTAGAAGTTTTGCATGACCATGGCAGGCAAGCATACAAAACATACGCACAACTCAAACATTTGAGAATAAATCACAAAGAAATAGGTTTCAAGGCGATTACACGTTATACAAATAACTTTACCATTTATCAAAGAATAAAGTAAGTTTGCATATCAGAAGGCTAGCTGAACTTATTTAATCATATAAAGAATTAAGCTTTAGCCAAATATTTGATACTGTGGGGACACAGCAAGGTCTGATGGTCTGACTTTATAAGTGTTAATTCTGAGAATGTCACTTCAGTTTTTAAAAATGGAAGAAATGTGTGGCTGAGTGGTAAAGAGCACTGGCTGCTCTTCCAGAGGAGCTGGGCCCCATTCTCAGAACCTATGTGACAGGTCACAAGTGTCTGTAAACCCAGTTCCAGGGAAACTAGCGCCCTCTTCTGGCATCCATGGGTACCCACACACATGTGCACATGAGCACACACGTATACTTAAATAAAAATAAGATAAACCTTCTTTCAAAAAGTGGCATTGGCTCACACATTTTAGAATAGGGCAGCTCAGCTCTGGGTTAAAGGCTGACTGCTCCTTAGCCAACATGCTTGGAGTCAAACATAGTTTAGATTTTAGGCTTTCCCAGATGCTGGAATATCTGCACATACACATCTCTCTCCTATACATACCTTGGGTCTAGACTGAATAACTTTCTATAGTATTTTTAGTACACTGGTGTGTGTGTGTGTGTGTGTGTGTGTGTGTGTGTGTGTTCGTGAGAATTACATATGTGAGAGTTGTACACGTGTGTGCTTGCATGTGGAGGTCTTTGCACACATGTGTGTGGAGATTGGAGTCAACCTCAAGTGTCGTTCCTCAGGCACTGTCTATCTTTGAGTGTTAGTTTATGGGTGGGTGGGGGGTTCGCTTGTTTGTGTTGCTGTTATTGTAAGCCCCAGGGATCACCTGTCTGTGTCTCTTCAGTGTATGGCTGACAAAGGCACACCACCACGCCAGTTTCTGCAGCTTAAATTCATGCATGCTTTACAAACCAGCCCATCTCCCCAACCCAGAAAGCCTGTGTTCTGACTGCAGCACAAGGTCAGGTACATTTTGGCTGCAGTGTGTGGTCGGGCAGGACTTTCCAGCTGTCTGGTTATGTTGGCATTCAGAAAGTTTTAGATTTAGGCACACTTGAAACTAGATACACCTTCATCTGTCATGCTAAAGACAGCCTGGCCCACCAATGATGTGCAGGGACACTGCTGGACTTTCCCCAAACACAGCAGTCCTGCCCTGCCAGGGGCCCCTGAGGCAGTACGTCACTGTCACCACAGCGGCTGGAGCACTCAGAAGGAGAAAATTGAACGCTTATCTCTCTCTCCCTGCATGGTGGAACAGAAGAGATTTCTCTTCATTTCTTCTTGTCCTCAAAGATGAGACTGTTGAGGACTCCAAATTATTCATGTTTTAAAGAGAATTTCATCTTGTGTTGAAATCTAATTGGATTTGTACAGCTTTCACTGGCTTGGAAGCTGTGGGTCTGCTGGATCAGCCGGCTTCAGTAGTTGTAAGAAAGCGGGGTGCAGGAGCAAAGAATGTGGGGAAGCTGGGGAGATAGATCAGTCAGTGAGGTGCATAAGGATCCAAGATAATCCCCAGAACCCACATTTTAAATAATCATATCACCATCATCATCATCATAACAATAACAACAGTAATACAAAAGAAATCTAAAAGCTGGGCATGATGGTGTGTGCTTGTAATCACAACACTGGGAAGACAAGTGGACCCTTGAGGCTCACCAGCCAGACAGCCTAGCCTACTTGGCAAGCTCCAGGCCAGTGAATGCGTCTTTAAAAAACTTAAAGGGAGAGGAGCTGGAGAGATGGCTCAGTGGGTAACATGTGTAACATGCTTACTGCTTTGAGGTGTTCAGTGCTATTTGTCACTATGCCTGTGAGGGAATTCTCTTCATTTCCTCAGTTAGGTGGGAAGAGCTGCCCACCGTGGGTGGCGCCATCCCCTGGCTGCCATCCTGGACTGTGGAGAGTGTAGAAGGAAGCTGAGCGACAGCGTGCGTACACCCCTCTCTGCCTCTTGTCTACAGATGAGACATGAGTTGCTGTTTCAAACTCTGGAAGCCCTGATGTCCTCACCATGATGGATTTGCCTTGGAACTGTGGTCCAAAATAAGCCTTTTCTCCCTTAAGTTGCTTTCGTCAGGGAAGTTTGTCACAGCAGCTGAAAACTGATAATACACTACACAAGCATGAGGATCTATGTTCACATCCCAAGCCTTCAAGGAAAGAAGCCAAAAGAGTCAGCCACACGTGTCTACCCCGGCACCATGGAGGATACACAGAAGGAGAGTGGGGCCCTGCTGGCTGCCAGCCTAGCTCCAGTGCAGTGAGAGGCCTACCTCAAGGGGTATGGCAGGGAACAGTGAGCAGGACACCTGACCGCCTCTCCTCTGGCTTCTGCGTGGGCATGCGTATGTGCATGCGCACAAGGATAAAAATGTCAAAAATAAAGGTGGATGATGTCTGAGGAATGATATCCAAGATTATCCTCTGGCCTCTGCACACACCCACACCACACAGTGTGCATCCCAAGCCAGGCACAGACACAAAGAAATCAGGGGATGGGGATCTAGAGAGACGGCTGCAGTAAAGCACCTGCCACCAAGTACTGTCAGCCTAGGTTCAATCTCCAGGACCCACGTGGTCAACAGAGAGCCAATTCCCAAGAGAGGTCCTCTACCACCACACAGAAGCTGTACACACACACACACACACACACACACACACACAAGAGGGGATAGAGAGGAAGGGAGAGGGAAAGAGAAGAAGAAGGAGAGAGAGAGAGAAGATGAGTAAATTAATTAATTTTAAAAATAAATCAAGAGAACAGGAATACACATATCTTTCCAGAGCCAGGCTAAAAGAACTCATATTCTTGAGGCCTTAGGGTCTGAGAGAGAGGCTTCAAATGCTTATTCAAAAATGTGGGGGACCACAGGAATGGCTTCATCCTCTTGAGCCAAATTTGAATTCCAGGAGCTGCCTTCCAGTCAACTTCCAGGCCTTCCCAGTCCATCTGCCTCCTGCTCTCTGACCTCCAGCTGACCTACAGAAGCCAGCTGGAAGATGTGCGGCAATCCTCAGGTGGATTCAAGTGCGAGACACAGTAAATACCCCACGGGCAAACTTTGACCAGCGAAGCTGACAGGTGTGCGACAGCATCCGTCCATAGGTGGAGAGCTGGGTTTACACTCTACAGCAGTGGTTCTCAACCTTCCTCATGCCGTGGTGACCCCCAACCATAAAATAATTTTGTTGCTACTTCATAACTGTAATTCTGTACTCTTATGAATCTGATATGATAACTGTTATATTACATGTTAAGAACTGCCGGTCTACAGGGTTCGAAGGATTCCCCAGGGAGGCTCGGCTGCACTCGGCCACACCCTTCCATCTTCATCTTCTTACAAAGAATCCTTCAGGAAGTCTTCTGAGAACTATCCCAACATTTATTTTCAGATGAAGGTTCGATACAGATGTCACAGATAGAGCAAAGCCTTGGAGGCTCATGATGGGGTGGTGTCCGAAACACCCGCCACCCGTGGTACTGAGGACCAAACACAGGGTCTCATGCATACTGAGACAAGCGCTCAGTCAACCGAGCACCCTTTCCCTATCTTTACCCTGTATTTTCAGACAGGCTTCATTACGCTGTCCAGGCTGGCCCTGAACTCGCTCACGTGTAGCCTAGGTAGGTGCTGAATATTCAATCCTCTTGCCTCAGCCCTACTGAGTAGCTGGGACCCCATGTCTGTTCCACTGAGCCAGGTTAGAATCATACTTTTTGTTTTAAGATAGAGTCTCACGTAGTCCAGGCTGGCCTCAAACTTGCTATGAAGCTGACCTTTCTGCCTGCATCTTCGAAGCACACAGTTTAGCAGCGTTGGGGTGGGAGAGTCAACCAAAGGCAATAGGTGTTTCCTCTGGACATGTGGGCAAGGGAAGGGGTGGTTAAGCCCAGAGAGCTGCTGGTAGGTGGAACAGTGCAAGATTGTACCTCTGAGCAGGTACCGGAAGTCCACTGAGAAATTCTGTCTCTCCATGGTTTTTCCACTCGAAGTCCAAGGACTGAGTTAAGACACTTGCAACAAAGCATTAATCCCCACTCCGTCAGAAAAAAAAAAAAGGCCCAGTGAACTGTCCACAGGACCCAACCAAAGTCAACATAATGTAGAGAAGCATTCTGAAGCAAACAAAATATAGACATAGCAACTGTTAGGATCTGAACAAGCTCTCCTAATCTGTATATTTCACCACACAGAGAGCAAATGCAATGAAGATCTTACTACAAAGAATTTGAAACAGAGAAATAAACAGGTGGACATAAACCAACATAATACCAGTCACAATATCCAAAAGGTAGAGACCACTCAAGTGTCTATGGACTAATGAAGGGTTAATAGCCAAATGTGGTACATCCATTCAATGGAATATTATGCAGCCATCAAAAATGATGTTGATAAATGCTATAGAACTCTGAACCTAATAATGTTAAATAAGACAGGCATAAAAGGCACAGGTTACAGGATTCCATTTCTACAAATTAGATGAAATCAGTGAATCCAGAATCAGAAAGTAGATGTGTGGTTTCCAGAGACTCCAGACAGGAGAAAAATGGAAAGTAACCACAGTAACAGGCACTGGGCTACTTGAAAGGGATGAAAGTTGCTTAGAGATAGACAGACATAGTAGGCGCATGCCACTGTACTAAATGTCACTGAAATGTCCCGTCTGGAATGGTTAATTCTGTTACATGTATCTCATCTCATTTTAAGAAACCATGCGAGCTTATGCCTATGTGTGAGTTTGCCACGATCTGCTTGTGAGGGTCAGAGGACAACTTGCAGTTCTGTCCTCCTATGATGCAGGTCCCAGGGATCAAACTCAGGTCCTCAAGCTTGGCAGCAGGTGCCCTTACCTGCTGAGATATTGTCGTACAAGGGCTTAAAAAAAAAAAAAAATACAGGATTTCATGTAGTCCAGGCTCAGACTCACTATGGAGATAAGGGTGATCTTGAACTACTAATTTTGGCCTCCACCTCCAAAAATGCTGATAATACAGGTAAGCTTGCCACACCCTTCTCCAGGGATTGATTCCTTAGCCCTCAATAGTTTCAATAATAAAGTAATATAAGGTGTTGAACCAGGTGAGTCTCATGGAGAATCCTAACATGGCTCTCTACCTACTCCCCATATCTCTGTCCAACTCATCCTGAAGGGCTTAACTTCACAAGGTTTATGAAAAACAACAGAGACATTTCACAGTAAGGCAAGTCATATTTCTCCTTCATGTAGTCAGGAACTACATGCCAAGAGCTACTGGGTAAACACTAAGAAGAATCCTAAAAAACCAATCAAAATCCAATTGAGTAAGAGGTCCCCCAACACAACAGTCATAAGTATTTGCATAAGCTATGCCAAATTAACATGGCTGTTACAAAGATGAGACCACTATGGTCTTAAGTGCAGTGGTATTATTGTTTTTATTTAATGTATATGGTGGTTGTGAGCACACACATACATGTGCACCACATGTATGTAGTACACACACAGGCCAGAAGGGAGTTTTGGATACCTTGGAACTGGAATTACAGACTGCTGTGAGCCACCGTGTGAGTGTTGGGAATTGAAACTTGGTCCTCTGTTAGAGCAGCCAGGGCTTTTAAGCACTGAGCCATCTCTCCAGCCCCTACTATGACTTTTTGAGACAGTGCCTCTCTATGTAGCCCTGGTTGTCCTGGAACTTGCTATACAGACCAAGTTGGCCTCAAACTCACAGAGCTCCACCTACCTCTGCCTTCTGAGTGCCGGGGTCGAAGGCCTGTGACACCATGCCCGGATGCTCAGATTACTGTTATAATAGAAGCAGGTTAAGGATCATCAAGCATCAATTCAAAGCTACCGCGGATTCCTGTGTATTAGAAAAGCCGAACCTCAAGAAACAAGCCGCCCACTCTAACGTGCATGGGGCTTGGATCAAGAGGTTCTCTACTGTTTTACCACACCACAGTCTGACCACACCACAGCCTGAACATGTCACAACATCACTGCTTAACCAAACAGACTTTTTCATTTTTTTCTTTTTCTTTTCTATTTTTTTTTTTTTTGAGAAAGAGAGAGGGGGAGGAGAGAGAGGGAAAGACAGAGACAGAGAGACAGAGACGGAGAGGGAGAGAGAGAGAGAGAGAGAGAGAGAG
>NC_034599.1:108047128-108063901 GCF_900095145.1 Mus pahari | reverse complement strand
ACACACACACACACACACACAATCACTGACATGAAAAAAAAGTGTCTAAGAGGTATTCTGAGGAAAATATTTAAAAGTAATAAATCATAAATATAAAAATATAATCCAGA
The DNA here is from genome assembly GCF_900095145.1 of Mus pahari. NCBI lineage: Eukaryota > Metazoa > Chordata > Mammalia > Rodentia > Muridae > Mus > Mus pahari. The sequence goes on along the minus strand of NC_034599.1, from coordinate 108,063,791 downwards.
GCGGGGGGGGCAGCATTGAGCTTCAAGCACTATAAAAAGCAATTTGAAATTCCTCCTCATGGAGATTAAAGTAAGTAGGAGACAGAACGTATCTCCCCCCCCACCCCCACCCCCCGTTGCACGAGAGCACAGAGGTCGGCGGCAGCGCCCACGGGGACGGCTCCGCCACCTTCGGCAGGTATTGCTGGCAATTATACCACGTGTCACGATTTATAATTAATGCTATGAATGCTGTGGACCCATCGCTGACTAATCTCTGAAAATATCAATTGACTTGCCACGCGATGTCTCTGTGACGAGGGAAAATTCTCCACCCACTTTACAGGGTAGGAAACCGAGATAGCTGAAGAGGAGAAACGGCTTAAACCAGCTGTGAGCTGGGGTGACAGACACAGGCCACCACTCGAAGCTGACAGAGCCTCACCATTCAAGGCTAGCCTGGTCTATGCAGTGAGTTGGCCCTGACTATAAACTGGGGCTAGCCTGGTCTATGCAGTGAGTTGGCCTTGACTATAAACTGGGGCTAGCCTGGTCTATGCAGTGAGTTGGCCTTGACTATAAACTGGGACCCGGGACAGGGACAGGGGGAAGGGTGTGAGAACAGGATACAACTTGGAATGAACTCGGGCCTGAGGAACACCATCTTGTGGTGTGAAATGGTAAAGCTACTAAGACCCCACATGCTTTACAGACAAGTTCAAGGCCCATGAAGAAGGGGAGGTGGGCGGACATCACTTTTTTCTTGTTTCTTTTTTCGATGGGTCTCATTATACAGCCATGGCTAACCTGGAATCTGCCATGTAAACTGGTCTGTAACTTGGGGTAATCCCGCTGTCTCTGCAGCCTGGCACCAAGAACAAGGCATGCACCACCACTTCTGGCTTATTCACACTCCCTGACTTGCAAACCTGACTTCCCCTGCTGGCGTGTTATAGCTACGTGTTACACCAAAGGGGTCACCCAAGCACTAACCCACAGCATGGGCTTCAAAACAGAGAAATCAAGGCAGGGGTCCAGAGTCTGTACAGAGAAATAAAGAAGAAAACTTAATAAGGGAAAAGATACAAAGTCATTTTTTTCTCAATTAAAATGTCAGCTCTCTAATAATATCCTTTTGTATTTCAAACACCAAAATCTAAAGAGGCACTTCTTCAGGCAAAGTCCAGAAGTCCCGAGGCACAAAGGTTTCTTCCTCGGCCAGACAAGTGCAGGTAAGTTTAAGGTCAATGCCCCCTTAGCCCCACTCCCCAGTAGAGGCCCAAGCTCAACAGTTACCTCACGGGAGGGCCATGGGCCAGAGAACCCGCAAGAGCTTCTGTCTGCATCTGACCTCAAAGGGATGAGGCAGGAGGAGGCCCGGCTGTTGGTTCTCACCACGGCAGAGTGGGTACAGCCCATGAGGAGAGCCAGAAGGCCCAGAAGTCAATGGGCAGGCACCAGGGGCCCAGGCTTACAGACCACTCTCTCTGTCCCTTCTCCACAGCGCCAATGCGAAACAGAGTACAGAGTAGATAAAGGCCAGCGGCAATGCAAGAAATACATATGGCTCCCCTCAGATGAACGCAGAAAAGTGGCTGCAAATTCCAGAGTCTGCCAGCAGCCGGATGGATCAGGACGGCCACAAGAAAGCACCAAGCCTCGAATTAGAACCTCCGGCAACTTTTATCTGCATCCCTCCCAGGCACATGATGGATAGACTGTCACGCTTCTGGCAAAGAGAGCGGGGCTTTTCCCAAGAGCAAAATCTCAAGTACACAACAGCCCCACCAGTTTGCTTCCCTGGTATGTGCTGAGACACTATTTCCCAGCAGCTGAGAGTTGGGGTGGGGGTGGGGCAGAAGGAAACACAGACAAATGGCTCCGGGTCTCACTTCTGCCCAAGCCAGGGCAACATCTTACCACGCTGAGGCTCAGTGCCTTTGCCTGTAGACCTGCCAAACAGGGCTGTGGCCTGGATGGCTCTCCCTGCCTGGGAGCTCTCAGCAGGCTTGTTTGTGGTCATGACTGGTTAGGGGTGAAGGTATATGCTACCACCATCTAGTGGGTACAAGCTAGAGATGCTGCTGAATGCCTCACCAGGCTCAAGAGAGTCCATCCCCTCGAGACAAGAGCATCCTACAGAAGAACATGTTCCGTGCTTCCTGAACATGCTGCCTCCATTCAATAAGAGTTTCTCCTGGCTTTAGGGCTGGGGAGGTAGCTCAATAAAGTGCTTGCCACTCAAACATGAGGACTCAGACACCGTTGCCAGCACCACGTAAAATGCAGAGGGCGCTAGAACTTGCTTGTAAACCCAGACAGGAGGATCCTGGGAACTGGATGTCCAGCAGCATAGCCTACCTGTGAGCCCCAGGTCCCCATGAAGACTGTGTCTCAAAAACTAAGGATAACACCCCAGGGGCAGGGGGTTAACCTCTGGTCTACATACTCTCACACACACATGCACACGTACACACACATGCACATACACACATACATGCATACACACACACACACACACACAGGAACCACTTTCCTTGTTTTATTTGGTTGGTTGCTATTTTAATCAATATATGATTAGACTAAGAATAAAAAACTTCCATGCTGACAGCTATAAAGGGCAGAGTACCAGAAGGAGCAGGTGAGCACACAGTAGGCAGCTTATGAATGCTTACAGTGTGATGTAGGAGAGAAAGAGCTTTATCCCAAGATTTACACAGATATGCCCAGTAACGGGTTCTAACGAGGATAGACGTTGCCGCAGAGGTAAGCTGCCAAGAGATGAGAAGGAAATACATCCCAAACAGTGGGTCAGCAGGCAACAGTGGCTTCTGCCAGGTGCTGAGCTCGCCTTGGGAGGAGTCAGAAGAAAGATCTGGAGGCAGACGCCAAGCCAGTAATGGGACTCAAGGTTCCTTGTAAACGCCTCTGTAGCTTCAACCAAAACTCGGCTCCTGATAACCTAGGAGGGCTTTTGGAGGGGTGGCTGTCCAGAGATCTGCCAGCAAGGTGATGCTAGTAGGTCGGTATTTGTGGGAGAGGTACAAACGCATCAAATTAGAAAAGCAGGCAGCATAGTGCTGGGAGCCAGTGCCTGGTGGACAGGAACAGGGCCCCCCCATGAATCCATAGCATCCTTCTCTTCCAGCCTGAATCCAGCAGGACTCTTACAAAAAGAGGGGTGCTGAGAAAAAGAAGGGCATCCTGCCACCAACAAGGCAGTGACTGAGACCACACCCTTAACATCTGCAAGTACATGCACAGAGTGGGCTTCAAGAAGTGTGCCCCCACCTTGGTCTTGCAAACTTTATATGACCCAGCACAAGGGAAGGCCTGGGCCAAGTAGTGGGAGTGGGTGGGTAGGGGAGCAGGGGCGGGGGGGGGGTATAGGGAACTTTCAGGATAGCATTTGTAATGTAAATAAAGAAAATAATAATAAAAAAATAAAATTAAAAAAAAAAAAAGAAGAAGAAGAAGTGTGTCCCGCCAAGAGATCAGGAAATCTGCCATGAGGGAGATGGGGGTGGGGATCACCTGCTGGGTTCACTGAGATCGCGCTCAGCCAGGACGTCTGGAACAGAGCAAAGAAATGTCTGTCGCTCACAATGTCTCCCTGTGTGCTTGTCTATAAAGCATAGCAGTCACTCCTGGTCACTGTGTACAGAATCTACAGTCTGGGGCTGGGTCGGGGTGTAGCTCGGTCAAGTGTGTGCCTAGCCTGCACAATGTCCTGGCGCCACACAGAAACCAGGGATGGCAGCACACGCTCGTAATGCCAGCACTCGGGCCGTGGAGGCAGAAGTATCTAGAATGCAAGGTCATTCTCAGCTATGTAGAGAGTCTAAGGCTAGCCTGGGCTACCTGAGACCCTGTCTCAAACAAAACCAGACAAAAATCTATAGTCAGTGTTAACGAGAACCCAAATGTCAAAGTGATGAAAGTACCAAAACAAATAGATCTACTGGTCTCTCGACCTCAGAACATCACTCAGATGGGGACGGACAGATGGACTAGTGTGCGTCTTACAGATCTGGCTCTGTGATTACAAACTCAACACTCTATTAACTTTACCCACGTCTTCCTTTGCTTATGTGACTTATGAGAGATGCGTTATTTACAAAGCCGCTTCCTCCCTTTCTGAGCTCAGACATGTCAGTTTCCTTCTGCACCTCAGGAGGCAGACTGCACTCTAACTGGAGGTCACCCGAACTTCTGCCCATCAGGGGCCACTGTTTACACACTCACGGGGAGCCTCATCTACCTGCTCTGATGGATCAGGGACCTGGATTTAAAAACATCGACCCTGAGGTGGAGCGATGGCTCAGTGGGTAAGAGCACTTACTGTTCCTCTATAGGACCCAAGTTCAAGTCCCAGCACACACATCTAGTGGCTCAGAATCATCTGTAACTCCTGCTCCAGGGCATCCAGCGCCCTCTAACCCCCCCCCCAACACACACACACTAAAGTCTATACCAAAGACCCCTAGCAGCTATGTGATCTAAGTCATGACATCAGAATTTTACCTTCATTCTCTGTTAAGAAAGTAAAGGGTCTGTAGAGAGATGACCCAGTGATTAGACACTGGTGTTCTTCCCGAGGACCCAAGTTTGATTCCCAGCACCCACATTGCAGCTCACCATTTGTAACCCTAAGTCCATGGGATCTAATACTAATACACAGTCTAAACTAACTCTTCTGAGCACGTATTCGCCACCACAAATGAGTCTGAAAGCAAACGCATGCAGAATCTGGGTGCTTCTGGCCGCACTCACTGGGAGCTACAGTGGCAGCTCTCCATGGCCGTGGTTCTGAACACCCAGCGTGAGTGTTCCCACTGTTCATGCCGTCATGCCACTCAACGCCAGGGAGAGCCACCTGAAACCCCTGGACTCAGTCTTGAGAGTAGAGTACTAAGATTGTGTAGCAGGTACGCTTCGATCACAGCAGTTTTACTGAAACACTGTAGTATGTTTTCTGAGCTTACAAAATCATAGTGGTTTAAGCCACCATGGCGGCCCATGCTTTTTGATCCCAGTACTCAAGAGGNAGAGGCAGGCAGATCTCTGGGAAATTCAAGACCTTCGTGGTCTGCACAGCAAGTCCCAGGGCAGCAAAGGTTATGTAGTGAGACACTATCCCAAAGATAGATAAATAGATAGATAGATAACAGAATGCACTACCACAATAGCTTAATTACGAAAAACTAAGACTTCCAGTATTTTCCTGACGGCCATTCTTGGTGTGCAAGTGTCACTGCATCTGTGGATTGTGTTGTCTTGCAGTGTCTGAGCTTAAAAATTACTATTTGACTTGCTGGTTTCCATTTCATTTTTTTAAAAAAAAAATCATTAAATGAATTTGGGCTTGGGATTAGGACAGAACACCCAATAATTCCCAAAATGGCTCCAGATATACTTCTGCCTATCATATTATACACTTATGCAGAGTGACATCCTCAGTATTGAGGATTATAAAATCAAAAAAAAAAATCAATCAACTCTGAAAACGATGAATCTGCAGTTTCAAATAGTCTGCCGAGTATAAATTATTTATATGAACATGTATATCCATTTCATTAGTGCTGAGAAGACGTGGCTAAGTGCTCAGCCCTAAGTGACTTGTCTGTCAACTCATCCAGCTCAGAGAATGTGGTGGGAGACGGGGTGGAAAGATTCTGAGAGACGCGGATGGGAAGGAGGGCAGTACTCACAAACTCACAATAGCCATGCACAGGGAAAGACCAGCACAAGACGGAGCCTGTCCACATTCCAGCACAGATGGAGCAGAAGCCCGCACCCTCCTGGGAGGAAACCACTGGTAGCGGAGGGCACTGTGGACAGACAGTTATTTTCTTCCATGTCGTAGCTGAGGTGACTTGTCTGTGCTCCAGCAAGCAACGCCTCACCCGTGTGCACACAGGCAACCCTGAGGAGATTCAGTGAGTCACAAAAAAGTCAGGGTTTCCGAGGTTTTCTTCTTGAGACTCGGATTCTGTTTGTTTGTTTGTTCTGTGGAAACGTGTGTGTGTGTGTGTGTGTGTGTGTGTGTGTGTGTGTGTGCGCGCGCGCGCGCATGTAGGCTAAGGACAATTTGCTGGAGTCGGTTGTCTGCTTTCACGATGTCAGTCCTGGGGGCTGCCCTCAGGTCGTCGGGCTTGGCAGCAAGTTCCTTCACCCACTAAGCTATTCCATCCACCTAAACACACAAGAGCTAAGACTTCAGGAGGGGGTGATGTTGGAGGAGAGCTTTGGTGGGAGAGGCAGGGGATGAGGGTACAGGGAAGCATAAACGACCAAAATTCATTCTGCGCATACATGAAAATGCCAAAAAAAAAAAAGAGAAATAACTGCTTTAAAATACACTTTTCATGATTTATTATTAGTATGTTTGGCTTGCATACCTGTTGGGTTATAAGTGGAAGAAAGCAGAAAAGGCCTAGCTACACCATGGCACACAATCACATCTGCTGAAGGCTGCACGCAGGCCGACCTTCTTCAAACCTCCCGACATAACAACAGGGACCAGACAGCCCCTCTGGACATCTGACCCCCGACTTTTCATCTACAGTGAAGTTGCGCACATAAAACGTCTTGAGACTGCTTGTTGTTAACCTCTGTGCCCTTCCTCCACCTAAACCCATCAATAGAAACACCAGCAACAGAAAACAGAAACTCAACATTTTGTGCAAGGACCAAGCCCACACAGCCGGGTGGTAAAGTAACCAAACTTGAGTCAACCACACCATTCTGGGGTTTGTTTAACCAAGGGGTGAAAATCAAGACAGGGTTTCACTACATTGATCAGGCTGACCTCCGACTTGTGGTGATTCTCCTGCCTCAACTTCTCTCTTCTGGGATTACAGGCTGTACCACCTCACCTGGACAATATATAATAGATATTAATCGAAAGCTCTCCTTGACTAAGACCATGCTCCTGGCAGCATTAGGCAATATGGCCAGCCCAAGGTTAAAATTACACTTGAGAAGGTCTACGAAATTGTTGCACTTTATAAAGATAATGATAATAGTAAAAAATCCCCAAACTTTATTGTTTCAATAAAAGCTGTTCTTAAATTGTGTTTTATTTACCTAATTCGATGATACATTTAGGAAGGCGACTCACATTCACTTGTAAATACCCACAAGGCAATAAGACTGAAAATTCCAGAAGAAAAATGGCATCAGGCTTAACAGACAAGGAACACCATTGCCGGATAGCAGTGTCAGGAAGACAGAGCGGAGAGAAGAGTAAATGTCTGCCACGTTGATCTGTGCTGCTCACCGGGAGTTCAGCAAGGGCTCACACTTACCCATGGCCCCCTTCAGCTCCTCCTCAGCCTGGGCACTTTACACACCAAGGTCTCTGTGCAGTGTGTAAAGCACAGTTCTTAACTACTCAAGGTGGTGTGTTAGGCCGTAAGGTATGAGCAGATGTGAAGATAAACGTGAGAGGTTAGAGGAATGGCTTAGTCGGTACAGTGCTTGCCACACAGTCACGGAGGTTTGAATTTCCAGCCTTAGCGCCACTGAGCAAGGATAACAGTGACAGACAGACAGACAGACAGACAAACGTGGATGGAAGCAGGGAGCCCTCGAGGCCTCAACCCTGCACAAAGAAGGACAGGCAACTAAGGAGTACGGTGAGCAGAAGCAGCCTTCTCCAGGGAAGAGCCCACACGGCCAGCCCAGAACGCATTCGAAAAAGCAACGCTATACAGACTGAGCAGGTATACACTATCACACGGCCAGCCCAGAACACGTGCGCGAAAGCGACGCTATACAGACTGAGCAGGGTGTGTGTGTGTGTGTGTGTGTGTGTGTGTGTGTGCCTGTGTAAAACAATTCATGAAAAAGAGGACGTGAATTTTAAAGTGAGCAAGAAGTGATAATGTGAGGGTTTGGGGGAAGAAAGGGGAGGGTAAATGATGTAATTATATAAGAAAAAAAAACCCTACTGGGTGTGGTGGGAGGGGAGCCATCTGTAACCCTAGGACTGGGAGGGAGGAACAGGAAGGATTCCTGAGGCTCTCTGGCCAGCTGTTCTTGTGGAATCTGTGAGCTTCAGCTTCAGTGAGAGACTCTGACTCAGAAATCAAAGCAAAGGAACTAGAGGTCATCCCGAGGGTCAAGGTGCCAGCTGCTAAGTCGCATGATCTGAGTTCCACCCATGGGACCACAAGGTATAAGGAGATGCCCAACCCCCAAAGGTCACTCTCAGATCTATGTACACACACACAGTCCCCCACCCAACATAAATAAATGCAATTTTACATATAAGGGATAAAATGCCTGAGAAAAACACTTGGCATTGACCTCTAGCCATGCATGTGTACACACACACACACACACACACACACACACACACACACGCACATCAGCCTCTAAGCGGCCAGATATCCCATCAACCCAGGGGCCCGGCAGAAGCAGCATCAACCCAACTGAGGTTAATTCAAATAAAGGAGAGAAAGCAGGATGTCCCCAAAGGCCATTAAACTTTAAACACTTCCAGCCATATCAAGTAGAATCAGACCAGAGGAACAAAAATAGAAGCCACACAGGAATTTGGCAAGAAATCGGGGATTATCAAATATCAAGGCTATCCGATGTGAAGACTTCCAAATGGCGAACATAAGAGAAACATGTCGGTGGCCGTCATGGGTGGGGTCTCTGTGCACACAGAGGTCGGTGGCTGTCGTGGGTACAGTCTCTCTGTGTGCACACGGAGAACTAGCTTGACGGATCTATGCGAATTTTGTTGAGATACTCCATATGCAGGAGAGAGCTCAGCACTTGGCCAGTCACAGTGGCTCTATTTTTTGTTTGGCTGCAGAATGATCACATGCATGCAGTGCCCTTGGATGCCAGCAGGGGGCACCAGATCCTCCCAGACTGGAGCTACTGGCAGTTGTGGGCCATCATGTGGGTGCTGAGAATTGAGCCCAGGTCCTCTTTAAGGGCAGTTAATATTCTTAATTGTTGAACCCTTTTAGTTCCCCTTACCCACCCACCACAGTTTTAAAAACAGGGTCTCATGTATCCCAGCAGCTAAAACTATATAGCTGAGAATAACCTAGTTCCATCTCCAGACTAATGAGGTTACAAGCATGCCTACCATACACAGTTTATGGGGTTCTAGGAATTGAATCAGGGTTCCCTGCATGCAGCACTCTGCCCACTGAGCTACGTCCCAGCTCCTGGTTCCACGTTTCTTACATCTTTGCAAATTTAATTTTTTTAATCACTCGAATAGCTACACTTTAAATATACAATTTATTAAATAATACACAGTGTAAAAATTTTAGACAGTAAAAGGGTATGTTTAAATATCTCAAGTTCAACCCAAAATCCCAAACGACCCTCAGCCTTTCCCATTAGCCCTTTGGACCGTTTCCAGAGTGTGTGCACAGCCAGTACATGCATGACCATATGTGTGCATCATATGTGTGCATCAGTGTATTTATTCACTGCTTCCACAATGGTGCACCTTCCCTATCCACAGCCTTTAACACTTTCACCAATTTTGGATTCTATTTTTTTTTTTTTTTTTACGGTCATCTTCTGTTTTAGGGACACAGCTGTCTTCTGGAAACATCCCATTGGCTCTTGCTCCTCTCTTGCTGGCTGGCTCTCGCTCCCCTCTCGCTCGTGCCCTTCCCTCCCTGCTCCTGCCCTCTCCCCATTCCCTTCCCCTCTCTCTCATGTGCTCATGGTCAGCCTCTACTCCTCTCCTCTCTCTCTGCCTTTCTCTGCCTCTACTACCCTCTTAACTCCCCTCCCCATGCCCTGAATAAACTCTATTCTATACTAAACAACAACAACAAAGAAAGAAACATCCCATTTGCAGGCTGTGCACTTCCGGACTTGAGCAGAGCACTAGCTTCTGCTGCTGCTACACTGGAGAGATAGCCTGACCTGGGCAACTTAAGGGAGAAAGACTTTCCTCTGGCTCACAGTGGAAGGGAAGGCAAGGCTTCAAGAGCTTGAAGCAACTGCTCACCTTTCACACTCATGTTGCACACAGAGTCAGAGAGGGATGCATGCTGCTACTCAGATCCTCTTCTCCACTTAGGCAGCCCAGGACCCTGCTAGGGAATGGTGCCACCCACAGTGGGCACATCTTCTCATCTCAGTTAACACATCAATATTGCCCCCACAGGCATGCCCAAAGTTCCTAAGTGATTCTAGATCCTGCCAAGTTAATAACTAATAATAACCCTCACAATCAGTCAGGGATTGCTTGTTTTCCTGGGCAAATGTCTCACAGGATCCAACCAACCTCTATCCTGTCGCTCAGTGCTCCTCATGGAAACTAACTCAGAGCCTGGTTCTGTACTCAGAACATGACAGACTGACAGACACAGTCCCATGTGATCCTCACTACCCATAATTCCATGTGCCCATGGATGAATTTTCCTCTTTCAGTGGAACTCAGCCCTGGTGGGTACTAGCCAGTGCTATCCTGCCCTCACTCTACAGTGTTTGCCTTTAATCCCACAACCCCTCAGAGGGTGAGATCAGAGCCATTCACCACCATATACAATATGAACACTGCCAAAGTAGTTTGAGTTTTGGTTTTGTTCTTTGTCCCAAAGGTCTGAAGTCATGAGGGGATTGTTGTTGTTGTTGTTGTTGTTGTTTTAGGAAAGATTAAACCTTTGTCTTTGAGGATACTATGGCAAGTGCTTTATCACTGGATGCTACTGGAACTTTCCAAGGCATGAGGGAATGTTAATATTTTGGCAGTTTATCACACTTTGTGAAGAACTGTCATTACAGTCAGGTCACTCTGTGACCCATCTTAGGTAGGACCTCACTCAACAGCTCAAGCTGCCCATCAGCAAATGTTCACCCAGACGGACATGTTTGTGCTACAGGAAGAAATGATGTATGGGCTGGGGGACGGGGGCGGGGGGGGAGCTCAGTGAGCATGGCGTTTCCTCACAAGCATGAGGACCTGAGGACAATCCTCCCAGTTCTGCAGAGAAAGCCAAGCGTCGTGGATCACTCACACAGTCCCAGTGACTGCAAGATGAAAGACAGAGCCACATCTCTAGAAGCTTGCTGGGTAACGCTGAACCCTAGCCTATTCCATGAACTTCCAGGCTAAGGAGAGACCATGTCTCAAAAAATTGAAAGCACTTGAGGAAGGACACCAGAGAGCTCCCTCTGTCGTGCACTCGTGGGAACTGCACATCCCCTCCCCCTTACATACCCCAAAGAGGAAGAACTGATATCTGTGATGTGTTTGACGTCACAAGGCTAACATCACCATAGGGTTAATGTCATTGCATTGCCCAGTGTGCTGGACTCAGAACTGAGGCTAAGGAACATTAGTGCTCACAAGGCAGTGGAGATGACAGGCTAGTTAGGGTGGGAATGGCCCAGACACAGCCGAACCCCAGCTCCACGCCCTGCTCCTCATACCGGTAACTCCATACATGGCTCTCAGGTGTAAAAAAAAAAAGCTGAAAACATAAAATGTCAGCCCACAGAGGCTGAGAAAACACTTGCAAATTGACAGTCTGACAAAGGTCATGAAACCCCTGGACAACATACAGTTTCAATAAACATGTTTTGAAAGATGATGTATGGATGGCTAATTAGCATATAGTGAGAGAGAGAGAGAGAGAGAGAGAGAGCAAGCGCAGGCACTTCATACCCACCCCATTGCTGTCTGACAAGGTTGAAGAGGTAGTTCAGTGGTTAAGACCACTGACTGCTCTCTCCAAAGGTTGATACTCAGCACTACATGGCAGCTCACAAACATCTGCTACTCCATACACAACTCCAGTGCGTGAGATGTCCTGCCACAAGACGGTAGGGTCATGCCACAGGTAAGTTAGCTCTCTTCCTGTCACATGGGCAAGGTAACTACAGGGGGGGGGAAGACAGCCAAGATCTTAAAGCCACATCCCTAGAGAGCACCAGACCTCATAGAAGGGAGGGAAAGGGAGGGAGGGAGGGAGGGAGGAAGACAAGAAGGGAGGGAGGGAGGGAGGGAAGGAGGAAGACAAGAAGGGAGGGAGGGAGGGAGGGAAGGAGAGAAGGAGGGGGGGAGAAAGGTCCATTCTGCTTTTTTAAAAGAAATCCACACAGGCGTTATATAGTTCAAGAGATTTAAGAGACACTGGGTGTCTTAGTTGGGTTTTACTGCTGTGAATAGACACCGTGTCCAAGGTAACTCTTACAAGGGCATTTAATTGGGGCTGGCTTACAGGTTCTGAGGTTCAGTCCATCATCAAGGTGGGAGCATGGCAGCATCCAGGCAGGCGTGGTGCAGGAGGAGCTGAGAAGTCTGCCTCTTGTTCCAAAGGCAGCTAGGACAAGGGTCTTAAAGCCCATGCCCAACAAGGCCACACCTCCAAATAGTGCCACTCCGGGCCAAGCACGACACTGGGACATTCCCTGCTCAGAAACCATTAGGAGCCCAGGTATTTAGTCAGCTCTGTCCGACAGCAGAGCTTTCTGTGACCACAGAACTGGTCTCCACCAGCCCTGCCCCCATACACAGCAGTCCAGCGTGGCCACCAAGCACTTGAAAGTGGCTCAGTGTGTGTATGTGTTATACGCACACATTTTCTTCCAGGTGTGTGCATGTGCTGTAAGCACATGCCTGTGTATAGGTGCGCATGCTTTGTGCACACAGGGAGAGCAGAGGAAAGCACAGACACCCTGTCACTGTCTACTTGCTCCTTTGAGGCAGGGTCTCTCACTGAACTTAGACCTTCTTTGTATTTTCCCTTTCAGCTAGCTGCCCTGGTGGTTAATCCTCCAGCCCCATTATTCATGGCTTACCCCTGTTCCTGAAAGAAACCAGAGAATATCTACCCAGAAACCAAATTCTCCTCCACAGCCGGACTTTGTTAAGTATGCAAATACCCAAGGTTTATTCTCCGCCCCACGTCCTGTTCCCAAAACAAAACATAGATAAACTGGCAATTTAAACACAGCCATAAACTATAAACTCACTAGAAGAAAACAAACGCTTTCAGAATTTTGGCAGAAGAGAAACCCTAACTAAACACAATGCAAAACCTAGACCCAAACATGGAAATTTTTATAAACAGGACCATAAAAAATTTAAATGTTCCACTTAGCAAAAAATTGCTCAAGCCTCAAAGCAGCTGGGCATGGAGAGGCCTGCATGTAATCACAGCGCTCAGTGGAGAGGCGAGCCTCGAACCCCACAAGTCAGAAGGCTGGAGCAAAATTGTGAGCCCAAGGTCAGCCTGGGTTACACACGGAGAACTTGTCTCAAAAACACAATACAAATTCAACATGTAAATATCCTACTAGGAGAAAATACCTAACAGTAGAAAATACCTAATAATAGTTAAAGGCTGGCGAGATGGCTCAGCGGGTAAGAGCACTGACTGCTCTTCTGAAGGTCCTGAGTTCAAATCCCAGCAACAACATGGTGGCTCACAACTACCCATAATGAGATCTGATGCCCTTGTGTCTGGTGCATCTAAAGACGACTACAGTGTACTTATTTATAATAATAAATATATCTTTGGGCTGGAGTGAGTAGAGACTGAGTGAGTGGGGTTGACCAGAGGGAGTAGAGATCCTAAATTCAATACCCAACAACCACATAAAGGCTCACAACCATCTGTACAGCTACAGTATACTCATATACATAAAATAAATATATATTTTTTACAAAAAGAAATAACAGTTAAAATATTCTTCATAAACAAAGAGCAATTGCAAATCAAGAAAGAAACTGTACTTGACAGAGAACATTATGAAGTAACAGCTTACATACAAAACAGGGTATGGCTCTGTGGTAGAAGACTGAGCATGGATAAGAACCGAAGTTCAAACTGACATGTGTTCTATGCACATTTGAAGGTATACTGAGCCATAGGCATGACTGGTGAAATGTAAGTGTGCCCATTCTGACCCGTGACATCCAACACTAAATGTCTGTCATTATTAAGGTTTTCCAGAGGAAAAAGCAAACTATTGCACACTAAATTAATGGGAGTGTGTGTTACAGCAACTTTGTAGCGTTATGTAGGCACAAGAACTTGGTGCATGTGTCATCCGTCTCCCTATGAGCAGAGGCCACAGGAGAACCCTGGAGTCCCGCTCTGTCTGTCTCAGCCTCATTCCCTTGAGTCGGGGTCTCTCAGTCAACCTAAAGATGGGCTGGCTTAGATAGCTGTGCCCCAGAGATCCTGTTGCCTCTGCCCTCCATGGCGCTGGAGTTATGGGCACTGCGTGGCTTTTCTTCTAGTTGGGGTTGGAATCTGAACTCAGGTCCCTGTGCACTCTGAGCCATTCAGTTCTCTCTCCAACTCAGACAGCAACCTTTTTTAGAAGGCCATTTAGCAATGTGAAAATTCGGAGGACAGCCAGCAGCGGTGGCACGTGCCTCTAACTCCTGTAATCAGGAATTCAAGGCTAGCCTGGGCTACCTGAGTCTGTCTCCAGAAATCTAAGAAAAGGGAAGGAAGGAAAGAAAAAACAGTTCAGGTAACTTAATAACGTAGTGATGGCCATTTTCTGAGCCCCACTCAGTACCCTAAAAAGATTAAAGCTGATCCATGTGTCAGATATGGAGAGATCTCAAAAGTGTGTTTATAAGGGAATAAAGGGGAGAGATTCCATTCATATAAAAGTAGATATAGATGCAGGTGCAGACAGATACACACACACCAACCAATGCACACCAGTTCTTTCCTGAACTTACCAGAGTGCACACAAGAACAACCCACTAGGAGCAGCGGCATCTCCGGCCAGCAGATCTGCAACGGCTTGAGACTGAACTTTTTTATCTTGTATTCTATTTCATGAAAATAAAACAGTGGACCAGGGTGTGGCTCAGTCAGTAAAGGGGTCACCCAGCATGTACACCCTGAGCTCAGTCCCCAGCACCATATAAACCAGTCACAGAGGCAGTCAGACCCCTGCGATCCCAGAACTCGAGAGACCTGTCATGAGTCCAAGGCTAACCTAGGCTACACAGTGGAGACGTGCTTAGAAGCCAAAGGTCAATAATAGTAAATGAGACTCGTTTTCAACAAAAAGGAGAAAAAGAAGAGGAGAAAGAGGAGGAGTCACACAGGGGGAAACAAACTGGCCTGTCCAGGCATTTCTAAAATATTGAGGAAATGGCCAGAAACTCCCTCTGGTTCCTGGAAAAGAGTCAGGAGGGAAATGACTTTTGAAGAAGGAACTTGCCTACGGCTCATCCAGCATCAGCTAAGGCCAGGCCAAGGGGGTGGGAGGGTGGGGGGATGGGGTGGGGGGCAAGTAAGGGCGATTGTTCGGAGCAAGCAAGGGTTTCCTTCCAACAGTAATATAAACTCAGTGGAAGAAATCAATTTCAACTGTGTTTAGAGGTAGAATAGGGTAACTCTGGCAGTTCTCACGTACAAGCTACCACCCAGGAGCCTGAGGCCAAGGCTAGCCTGGGCTACACAGGGAGACTCCCAGTCCCCATCGCAGAAGTGGAAGTGGATGGGGGTACAGAGAGACCTAAACTACTAAGGCACATCTTGGCACCATGAGCGAGAGGCAAGCAGGTTATAGCAGACAGAAGGGCTGGAAGCTTGAAGCCTGGGACGAGAGGTACAGCTCAGGGGTAAAGCACTTGCCTAGCGAGTACAAGGCCTTGGGTTTGATCCCCAGCACCACAACAGAAGAATACAAGTTTGAGGTACAGCCAGCACCTTCTGTCAGATATACAGAACACAGACAAACGCAGCCATTGGATGCCCGTAACTAAGTCCGAACCAATGAGAAAGCCCTGTTCAGGTGATCAGTTTAACCAGCATGCAGTGCTCTGCAGGGAAGTCTGCATTTTATCTACACTCCAAAGTAAGTCATGAAAATGCTTACCCAATCTCCTCCCATCACATCAAACACACACTCTCCCAAGATGCTGAGACCAAAATACATCATCCATGCCAAACTCCCTGAGAACATTTTACATGCTCAGGATGCAGGAGCTCCCTGAAAGTACACAATCAGCGTCAGTCGAGTCTCCCTGAACTGTACCTCAGGGTGCTCTGTCTCCACAGTGAAGCCTCCCACTCGAGCTTCTCTGTGGGCCTCTTTGCAGCAGTCTGCACTGACAGGCGTTCCTACCTAAAGCCTACAGACAGGATCCCTGGGCATCTGTGCCCCTCTACCTCCTACCATAGGGCAAGCTGTTTCTCTGACGTGGCTTTGAACTACAGCAAGACAAAGACACATTCTGTGACAATAGGCAGCCTTCAAAGTAAGTTGAGGGGATGGGGAGATGGCTCTGTGGGTAAAGGGCTTGCTGCACAGGCGTGAGGATCCGAGTTTGGATCCCCAGTGTCCATGTAAAATTCCAGCACTGTGACACTCGCCTGTAACCCCAGCAACCAGGAGGATGGAGACAGGAAGGTCCCTGGGGCTCATGGGCCAGCTGAAGAGATCAGGGTCAATGAAGGACCCTGTCTCAAAAAATAAGACACTCAACACTGACCTCTGGCTTCCGAGTGCACATATGCATGCCTGCACGCACTTGTGCACGGGTGTGAACACGAACGCACAATTATGATACAAATCTTGTCACCCCACATCCCTGAGATAAATGGGTGACTGGGCTCTAGTTACCAGGTGACTCAGGAGGCTCCCTCCTCCTCCTCCTCCTTACCTTGGAACTCATCTCCACCATCACCACCACCATCATTATAATCACCAT
>NC_034599.1:108034394-108047042 GCF_900095145.1 Mus pahari | reverse complement strand
CCTCCTCCTCCTCCTCCTCCTCCTCCGTTTACCTACCTTGGAACTCATCTCCATGTGGTATTTGGCGCACGCTCGAAGCTGAGTCACCCACAACTGCTTCTCCTTCGAGTCAGCAGCTAAAATAGAGAAGAAGGAGAAAGGAAGACTTGCGGGTTGTTCACAAGCACAGCAACTGATTTGGACGCCCACCTATGGAAGATGGAGACCCAGAGAGGGAGCGGGAGGACGGGGGGGGGGGAGGAGAAACACAAACACAGACATTCTCTAACACCCCAAAGGAAAAAACAAACAACAAAACTCACAAAGGGCACTCAGACATCACACCCTAAAAATGCCTTCCAAAATGCCAGTTACAGTAGCTAATGATTAGGCCTTTTTTTTTTAAGCCTCCTCTGGAAAAGTTACTTTGTCACATAAAGAGGCAGCAGGGACAGCACTGGTACTGGTTTTAAATGCTTCTGTACCTCCTGTGGCTAATGAAAGGTTCCAGGTACAGTCTTCCAGCATCCTTTGTTAAACAGAAGCATTCTCAGAGATTTGCTTAAGGACTACGGAGGAAGATACCAAATGCTGCCTCAGAGCCCCTCAGACTTTTCTCCCAGAGACATTAAGGCTGGCTGTGGCATTAATGAAGGTAGTAAGAACTTGCTGGGCATGGCAGCACATGCCTGAGATCCTAGCTCAGGAGGCTGAAGCAAAAGGATCTGGGGTCTGAGCCAACAAGGCTTAAAGAATGGACTTCCATGCCAGTGTGGCTGGAGCCCAGAGTGAGACCTCATCTTCTTAAAAAAGGTTGGGAGAGGGCATTGAGAGGGAGGATGGTACAGTGGGTAAGGCACTTGATGTACAAGCATGAGGGCCTGGGTTCAGATCCTGCGCACACATGTAAAAAGCCAGGCACTGTGTCACATTCCTAGAGCTCCAGCTGGGATGCAGAGCTGGGAGGATGCCTGGGGCTTGATGGACAACCAGCCTGGTGGAGTTGGTGAGCTCTGGGTTCAAAGAGAGACTCTACTGCAAAAATGTAAAGTGGCAAATGATTAAGGAAGACAGCAAAGTTGACCTCTGGCCTACACACACACATGCACACACACACACACACACACACACACACAGAGAGAGAGAGAGAGAGAGAGAGAGAGAGAGAGAGAGAGAACTTTACAGAGAGAGAGAAATTAACGCACAAGACAATCATATGGTCACATTCTCCCATGTATACCCCATGTCTCAAATAATACATGTAATTATTCTTAAGATATCATGAACAAGCCGGGCATGGTGGTGCATGCCTTTAATCCCAGCACTTGGGAGGCAGAGGCAGGCGGATTTCTGAGTTCGAGGCCAGCCTGGTCTACAGAGTGAGTTCCAGGACAGCCAGGACTACACAGAGAAACCCTGTCTCAAAACAAACAAACAAACAAAAAAGGTATCATGAACATATATATTCCATACACACCTAAGTCATCAACAGCAATTAACAACATAATACTGATAGAAAACTAATGGTACAAAAGGGAACCCTGCACAAATATTTCTTCCCATGGATAATTAGACCTGTTTAGAAAGGTGAGTCCAAGTGTCCTTTGCCAAGACTCCGCTTCAGCCTGAGCCTTCAAGTAAAGCAGGGCAGAGTTAGGGCTGGAGAGAGTGCTCAGCACTTCAGAGCATTAGCTGCTCCTGCTGAGGGCCCAGCGTGGGTTCCCAGCACCCACAAGGTGGCTCAGCGCACAGCTGTCTGTGCCAAGGGATCCGGCATGCTCTTCTGACCTTCTGACATGTCATGTACAGGTGCACAATGCAAGCAAATGACAGACTGAGCCAGCGCCAGCATGTTCAGGGAAATGAGAGACTAGACTACCTGGTGCTAGGACACAGAGAGGCTATAACATGCGGGGAAACTATCCTGACATTTTTTTTTGGGGGGGGGAGGGGTTCGAGACAGGGTTTCTCTGTATAGCCCTGGCTGTCCTGGAACTCACTTTGTAGACCAGGCTGGCCTGGAACTCAGAAATCCACCTGCCTCTGCCTCCCGAGTGCTGGGATTAAAGGCATGCGCCACCACGCCCGGCTATCCTGACATTTTTAAAGCTGATAAAGTTCAGCTAAACTTCTGACTATCCCATGTAAAATTTGACAATAATTTCAGACTCACTATTAAATTTCTCTTAAACAAAACATAAATAAATAAATAAATCACTGGAAAGGGCTGGAGAGCTGACTCAGCAGCTAAGAGTACATACCGCCCTTACACAGGACCCTCGTTTGGTTCCTAGCACCTACATCAGGCAACTCTTAATTGCTTGTAACTCCAGCTCCAGGAGATCTAATGCCCTCTTCTGGCCTCTACAGGTATTGCACTCACACGCTCAAACTCACGTATAGATATGCACAATTAAAAATGAAAATAAAAAAAAAATCTTTTTAAAAAACCAGAGTTCAATAATCCACAGAATATTAATAATTCCCCAACCAATCAGGATGGTTCAACTGTAGAACGAGTTGGCATTCTCTTCTGTGTGGGTTTGTATCTCTATCAACCACACATGTGGAGAAAGGAACTGTTAAATTTTCCCTTCTATAGTTTCTGCACCAACAATTTATTAAGCAATAAATGGCCAAACGTCACCGAAGACCACATAAATCCAGCCAGCGGGAAGAGATGCTGCAGGAATCCCGAAAGAGGACCCAAAGCAAAGCCTCCAGCTACAGCTGGGGTTGTTTTATAGCTTCTGAGATAGGGTTCGTGTCTAGATAATACAGAGAGATTAACTTGTCCCATCTCTGGGGTGGTAAGGCTTGGCAGGAAAACAAGTGAAAATTGAACTGAGAGTTAGGAATCCAAGCCCTCAGCGTGGCTTCACAGCCACCACCAGGCACGGTCCAGGGCGGGAGGAGGGTCTGTCTTTTGGTACTTTAATCTCACTTTGAAGAAACTAAAAAGGTTATGTAAGAAGGCAAAATTGTCAGCTACTAACACAGCCCAGCTTTGCTTGGGCCTTAAACAAACAACATTAGTCGAGGTGGGGGAGGGGGGCACGTGGGAAGATGAGTCCCTTAATCTTTGTCAAGTCAACTGGGTTTAGGATCACCATGGAAACATAACTTCTGAGCATGTGCACGAGGGTATTTGCAGGGAGGTCTAACGGAGAGGGAAAGACCCAACCTAAGGTGAGCTCACCATCCCATAGGCTCAGACTCCTACAAAATAAAAACAAGAGCACTGAGAACAAGCATACACCTATCTGCTTCCTGACTGTGAACGCCATGTGACCAACAGCTGCCTGCTCTGGCCACCATGTTGTCCCCACCAAGTTGGACTGTATCCTTTATACTGTGAGACAAAACAAAACAAAAACAACAACAACAACAACAACAAAAACCCTTCTCTCCTTAAGCAATGTTGTTAAGTATTTTGTCATGGCTAAAAGTCACTACTGCAACAGTATATGCATATGTGGGCGTGTACCCATGAATGCACACATACCCATGAATGCACACACATACACATGAGTGCACATGTGCACTCCCCCCCCACACACACTTTCTGCTGATTTTATTATTTTATCAGAACCATAGCAGAACACTGGTAAAATGATAATTAAATCATCCTGCGGTGATCAGGGCCAGCATTTCTGACTAATGGAGCTGCCTTGAGAATGTACAATGGCTTTAATGTACAATGGCTCCGCTCCACAGTCGTCCCTCAAGTGCAGTCTTCAGAGGGGCACCACAATGTCAGGGAAGCTGACAGAGCAGGCTGCCAGCAGGAGCCACAACCGTGCTGGACTGATGGAACATGGAGAACCTTTGCAAAGGGAAGGCTCGAGAGAAGCTTTGGGGAAAGGGTGCTGGGCATTTAAAGGTTTGCTCTGCTAATAGAGCACAGCTCCCAAAGAGGCAATGGAGTGAAGACTAAGAAACAGGGGTTAGAGGAGACACACACACAAACACACTGATGTGGGGGGGGGGGTACAGAGAGAGAGAGAGAGACATGTACTCACAAAGAGAGAGGGGGGCACATGCACATACACACACACACACACAGACATGCATTCAAAACATACAGAGAGGGCTGGAGAGTGAGAGGGCTGGAGAGATGGCGCAGCGATTAAGAGCACTGACTGATCTTCCAGAGATCCTGAGTTCAATTCCCAGCAACCACAAGGTGGCTCACAACCATCTGTGATGGGATCTGATACCCTCTTCTGGGGTGTCTGAAGACAGCAACAGCATACTCATATACATTAAATAAATAAATAAATCTTAAAAAAAATATATACATAGAGACACACACATATACAGAAAGATGTACACAGAGAGACATGTGTGCACAAAGAGATGTGCACACATGCACAGAGGCATTCGTGCGCGCGCGCACACACACACACACAGAGGGGCTGGGGAGAGAGGCTTGAATGAATACTGGAAATCTTCAGTGCTGAGCCTACTTCAACAGCTCCCTCTTCCCTGACAAGCAATTCCCAGGGTTTGTCCTACTTCCCTACCCTGGGGAGGGTAGTGGCGTCACCACAGTGTCCCACCAGTTATTAAAGCTATTTTTTATTTGTTTTTGATACAGGATCTCCTGGATAGCCTGAAACTCTGTGTAGACTAAAGTGACCTTCAACTCAAAGAGACTTCCTGCCTCTGTGTTCCTAGTGCTGGGACTAAAAAGGGGTGGCTTGTTTTGTTCTTCAGATTCCCTAGTGCTTATTTAATCACATTTGTGTGTGTGTGTGTGTGTGTGTGTGTGTGTGTGTGTGTGTGTATACATGTGCTCACCCATGCCACAGCACACCTATGGAGGTCAAAAGACAATTTACAGGGATTCAATTCTCTCCTTTCGTCACAAGAGACCAAGGAATCAAACTCAGGCTGTCAGCTTGGCAGCAGGAGCCTGTATCCAGTGAGTCATCTCTCCAGCTTTAAAGGTATTTCCCCACAGAAGAGCTGCCCATCAGTGCAACCCTGTGAAGCCGTCGAGAGGCCCTCACGCCGTCTCCAGGACAGGAACGTACCTCTCAGCTTGTACATCTCTCCATTGGCAGGGTACACCACCAGCATGTGGGGAGCTTCGTCGCTCAGGGACACGATGGCTCCAGACAAAGACAGGACTCCTCGGGGCTTCTGGTGCTTGCTCTGTTCATTCACAAAATACTGCAGGAGGCCAGCCTCAAAATCCAGCACAAAGTACCTGAACAGAGAGACCACAGCACATGACTTCTCTCTCCAGCCAGTCCCCCGCACCCAATCTACAAAGCCAGAGACCAGGGCTCTTCCCGGGACTCAGTGGGACCATGAAAACAATAGGGTATCAACTGTGACAGCAGAGAGGATCCTGGGACACATGAGGTTCTGGGAAGAGCAGGAGTTTTCAGCAGGCCAGAAGCTGGGGACATCGCCAGGCAGCAAATGTCACCTGGCGCCTAACTGCCATCTCCACCCAGCAGCAAGGCCTGTCGACCTGTGAGCGTCGTTCTATGACTTCATGTAACAATTTCCACAGAGGCCTCTGCCTATCAGGGCAAACTGAGCCTATGTTCTCAGGCCATGGACTCACACTTGGCGTGGAATAAGCCCTCTCTTAGTCCCTTTGGAGTGAAGGCTATGTCTTTGTCTTTATACATACACAGACACACAGAAACACACAGACACAGAAACACACAGACACATACACAAACACAGAGACACAGAAACACACAGACACACACAGAGACACAGAAACACACAGATACACACACAAACACAGAGACACACATACATACACACACGCAAACACTGACACACATACATACACCCACACAAACACTGACACACACATACAGAGAGAAACACAGACACACACCAACACACAGAAACATACAGACACACAGACACACACAGAGACACCTACCTACCTACCTACCTACCTACATACATACATACACACACAAACAAAAACACAGAAACACACACATACAGACACAGACACATATGTACACATACACAATACACAAAGAGAAACA
Source organism: Mus pahari (assembly GCF_900095145.1). NCBI lineage: Eukaryota > Metazoa > Chordata > Mammalia > Rodentia > Muridae > Mus > Mus pahari. Next base: position 108,041,037 of record NC_034599.1, on the reverse strand, counting down.
CACACACACACACACACACACACACACACACACACAGGGTATTGCTACCAGGGCCTAACACTCACCTTACCATTAAGCTATATCTCCCACTCTGAAAGTTATGCTGTGCTACGTGTCCTGCTATGGACCCTAGCAGGTTTAACATACTGGCTATCACAATGCAAGTCTTTCAGTGACAAGTCTTTTCAAAGGGTCTCAGAAATTACTAAGGCCAAAAGCAAACACCAGGATCTTTGGGGTGGGGGGTGGGGGATGGAGGAATTGGAGTCTCAGTTGTAGGGAACAGGCCTCACATGTAGGAGTCCCTAAGTTCTATCTGCAGCACCAAGCACACCACACCTCTTAGCAGGAAGCAGGAAAATCAAGAGGAGTCACGCAGGGGTCCTGAGGTTTGGGAAATGATGCTACACCCGAGGGTCCACACACTACGGCTTATATGTAATCACAGCTATTTAAGAATGAAACCTTTTACAATTGATTACTTTTTCCCAAATGGCTTGTTAGACAACCGTCCGGAAGATTGTGAAGTGCTGTATAAATGCAGTTATTTTTCTAGAGAAAGGAAGAATAAATTTCTACATAACCCAGAGGAGCCTCAAACTATCAAGCAATCCTCCAGCTTCCGACAGCCAAGTGCTGGGTTCACAGACACGCACCAACCCTGGTTTAAGCAGCTCTGGGGATCCAATCCGGGCCTTCGTGCATGCTCAGTAAACATTCTGCCAACCGCACTCTTCCAGGCTCCCAAGAGTCGAATGCACAAATAAATGCACAAATAAACCGTTTGTACTGATGAAGGCTGTTAACAAGGTACTCCTTTCAAGCTAGGTGGGCCCAGGAGCTCACACCTGCAACCCTGGGATCAGGAGGTAGAGGCGGGAGGGTTCCCTCACATGAGAGGCCAATGTGGGTTATGTTGTAAGACTCTGTCTTATAAATAAATTGGGGCAGCTAAAGTAGTTCAGAGCACTGGCTGCTCTTCCAGGGGACATGAATTCAAGGCCCAGAACCCACATGCACTTTATAACTATCTATAACACCAGTTACAGCTCATCCAATGCCCTCCTTTGGCCTCATTGATACCTCATGAACATGGTATACAGACATGTAGGCAAAATACCCACACACATAAAATAAGTCATCTCAAAGTTAAAATAACTACAGAAATAAGTAGCCAAGTGTGTTGGCACATGCCTTTAATTCCAGCATGTGGACGGTCGGAGCAGAAAGGTAAGGAGCTCGTGGCCTTTCTCAGCCATATAGTGAACCTGAGTCCATTCTAGGTTATCTCTTGAGACCTGACTCAGAGAAAGAGAAGGAGGGATGGGAGAGGAGGGAGAGAGGAAGAGAGGGAGGAGGGAAGGGAGAGGAGGGAGAGGAGAGGAGGGAGAGAGGAAGGGAGAGAGGAGGAATAGAAGAGAGGGAGAGAGAAAGGGGGAGGAGGTATGGGAAAGGAGGGAGAGGGGGAGAAAGAAGATCACGTAGTTATTTTCGAAATATAGTTGAGATTTTTATTTATCAGAGGACGGGATAGTGTCTGGTTAAGGTGTCTCTTCAACATGGCCTTTGAAAGTAAGGTCAGCTGGAGTTACAGGCAGATGACAGTCATCCACTTGGCATTGAGAAAAGCCATTTCTGTTAGTCACAGCTCCTGGGAAGAAAGAAATTAAACTTGGCTTCCTGCCGGGTCACAGCTCTGTCGGGTCCAGCCTGGAGCCATATCTGAAAGTCATGGCTTTCATCCTGAGGAAAGTTAACCGTATTTCTAGATTAGGCTGCATTAGCCAAATGAAATTGCCAGATAAATCTCTAAAGGCCTTCTCTTCCCGAGAACAGTGGAAACAAAGCTAACCTCTACAGTGTGTGTGTGTGTGTGTGTGTGTGTGTGTGTGTGTGTGTGTGTTATTTGTGTATCTTTAATATGCAAACTGCCTGCCATGTAGGTAAACTAAATGATGTATAGGGAACATTTTCTTTGCTAAATTAAATGTAAAGGATTGTTTTGGGCAAGAAGAGAGTAAGATCAACCCAGAAGGAAGCCCCCTCCCTTTGTCTGCAGAGGCGATGCAGGGCTCCTAGGCAGGTGGCAGGCCCTTCTGGAAGGGTTGAGGACTAACATCCTTAGATGTCCTGGTGCTTTCAGAGAAACACCAAGTGCACACTGGTGTGCATACAACCCGCAACACCTGTGCACATCACACACCTGTGCACATCACACACCTGTGTTCACACTCCCATACACAGGCACTCACACACACTCTCACAAACCACACCTGGCATGTCTATGCAGCCACAGCCTCACTCATGCTTGCCGGGCACACACAACCATACGCATTAATGCTCATTCATGGGCAAGGGACCTGAGCATTTGGAACCTTGATTCCTATTGGCAAAAGCCAAAAGCTGACTGACTTTCTTCTGTAGAATATTCTATTATCTCTGTGGCCCACAGATCAGCCTGCTTAGAAAACAATCCCTTCCCAGTGTATATATTTAATCCTAAACATAGACCGTAAACTCCTCCCAGTATACACATTACAATCCTAAATGCAGACTCCTCTAGTCTCATTTCAATTGCTATAATAAAATACCCTGACCAAAAAGCCAGAGAGGGGAAGAAAGGTTTGGGGTTTATTTGGTTCACAATCCCAGGTTAGAGTCTACCACATCATAGCCACAGTTGAGAGCAGAGAAATGAATCTTTCCTTACTTTCTGCCACTTCTCTCCTGTACAGCCCAGGACTTCCTCATGGGAAATCGTGTTGCCCACAGTGGGCTGGGTCTACCTACATCAGTTAACTATCAAGACAATCCCCTCAGACATGCCCAATCTGAATAATTTCTCAGGTAAAACTCTACCCAGGTTAACTTTATTGGAGTTTTGGGGTTTTTTTGTTTGTTTGGTTGGTTTTTTGTTTGCTTGTTTTTGGGGTGGTTTGGCTTGGTTTGGTTTGGTTTTTCGAGACAGGGTTTCTCTGTATAGCCCTGACTGTCCTGGAACTCACTCTATAGACCAAGCTGGCCTTGAACTCAGAAATCCGCCTGCCTCTGCCTCCCAAGTGCTGGGATTGAAGGTGTGCGCCACCACTGCCTAGCCCAGGTTAACTTTAGATTGTGCCAAAGTTGAAGTTTAAAACCAACCATCACATAGACAAAACCGTTTCCCCCGATGCGCATAATACAAACCTAAATGTAACCTCTGCCGACATGACATGCACACTACATTTCCAAACTCACACCATAACCCCACCCCAGTGCTCACACTGAATCCCCAAGCACAGGCTGTGCTGCGCCCTGAGCCAAGGCTCTACCTGCAGTCAGGGGTCCTGCTGTGCCCTGAATCTACCACAGAGCCAACCAGATGGAACTTGAGGATAGCCTGTGTTTGTTCTTTTCTGAGGGAGAAGAGGGCCACAGAAACAAGCCTAGCAGAGCATGTGACTTTCCTTGATGCAGAGACGACACTCACAATGAAGGCAGCAGTTTTAGTTCACAGTCCATTGTGCTGAGCCAGACACGGCTGCAGGAGCGGGAGGCAGCTCACCACATGGCACCCAGAGCTGAACGTAAGTAAACAGATGAACGCTGGTGCTCGGCTCACCCCCCCCCCCATCTAGAATCTCAGCCTAGGGGATGGTGCCGCCCATTTTCAGGGTGCCGCCCATCTTCCCTCCTCAGTTAAACCTTTCTGGAAACTTCTCTGTAGACAGGCCCAGAGGTGTGTCTCCTACATGATTCCAAATCCTGTCGAACTGACTGTTGTCAGGATTGACTGACATGGGAATTCATGTTCAGCCTCAAGGTGGTCAGCTGTTCTCTTTCATATAGATCACGCGTTCTGGGTGAATGTATTCACATCATGCTTAAAGACAAAAGAGCCCAGAAACGTTCCACAAGGTTTAGAAGGAGATAGTCTTTGTCCCACAGCCAAACTGCAGCTGCGAGGATTCCCTGATTTATCTTTCCTTTTCTTTTTCTCCCCCTAAAACAGGTGCTCATGTAGCTCAGGATAGCCTGCAAATCAGTGTGAAGCTATGCATGAGAAATTTCTGATTCTTCAACTCCTGAATACTGAACACATGTATGCTATCATACCTGGTTTATAAAGCTCTGGAAATCATATTTAGGGCTTAGTCTATGCCTATTAAATGCTCTACCAACTCAGTGACAGTCTGGGCCCTTGATGTCTGTCTTTATTTAAGAATTAGCATCAGTAGCAATAGCAGTGTGTGTGTACACTCATGCACACATGTGCACAGGTGCCACAGCCACAAGACAACTTTCAAGAATCTGTTCTCTCCATCATATGGGCCCTGGGAATTGAACTTGGGTCTTTAGGGTGGTGTGGCAGGCAGGTCCTATTCCAACCAGCTGAGCCATCTCAGCCGCACTCAATTTCTCAGGATAATTTATTGAGCACCTACTATGGTGCCGGGAGGTGAGAGCTGATGATATTCACACTAAAAGAAAACTCAGAGTCCAAGTGTGACGCCGCCTCATGACAGAAGCGAGTGGGTTAGTATGGTGTAACTTGTGAGGTTCCCAGGACTGAGGAACTGAGAACTGCAGATGAAGAACCAGAATAGAAGAGGGAGGACAGGGTTAAAACAGCCTTGAGCATGGTGAAGGGAAGAGAGGAAAGAAATCCAAGGTGCCTGGAGTGGAAGCCATCCTCACTCCCCACCCACCAAGAGGCCTCAATGAACAGTGGTGAGCATGTTGCCTACAGTGTGGAAAGAGGCTAGGAGAGGCCATGCCATGCAGGAGGAAAGTGGTTACCTAATAGAGGCTTCCATTTTCTTCAGCATGGACTAGGGAGGCTAACCAGCTCTGTCCCCCAGTGTCTGCTGTATACCCAGCTGAGACTGTCCCAAGGACAGAGTCTGGCTGTTCCTACGCCTGTCCCGCTATGCTAGCAGTTCAACCAGGCCGGGCCAACAGAAACAGCATTGTGCTATCTGGGGAGACAGGCAGGTCGATGTTCCTGGGAACATCGCCAGCTCAAGTGGCAAAGCTTCCCCACAGGTGCACGGGTGTGAGGAGCTGGACACACGGTAGCGGTAATGAAGAAGCAGAGAAAGAGAAACATTGGTCAGCTCGCCTCTCCTGTGGATTCATTCTAGGATCCCAGCCCATGATGGTCCCATCTACGCTGCGGGTGGGTCTCCCCTCCTCAGATAAGCCTCTCTGGAAACACCCTTAGCCATATGAAGGTGGGTGATCCATCCCAGTGAAGTTGGCAATTGTGCTGGGTGGTTTTAATTATAAATCCGGCTAGCCTGTAGGCATGCCAGGAGGAGACTGTCTTGATTTCATCCACTGAGGTGAGGAAACTCAGCCTGTAAGTGGGCACCACCATGCCCTTTGGTCCTGGTCTATGTTAGGGAAGCTGGCAGGCAAGTCAATGCTCTTGACTGCAGCTGTGATCTGTGCAGATGTTTTAAGCTCCTGCTATCTCCACTTCTCTGTCACAATGTATCATAACTCTAAACAGGGAGCTAAAGGAAACCCTGGCTTCCCTAGGTTGCGTTTTGTCAAGGTGTATTATCACTGTGACAGAAACAAAACTGGGATGGCCACCAGGATGAAACACTGCACAAGCAAATGAGAAGGGACATGTGGTAGTTGTTAGCAATACGTAAATGAGGCTGCAATGAGACCCGTCTCACATGCACACTGGAATGACTACAATAAACAGACATACAATAGCAAGTCGTGAGAATGTGGGGCCTGGAGGAATGGGGACAATTGATGGAAGCATGAACTTCCCCTGAAGCCCAGTTAGGCGCTCCTACCAAGCTACTGAACAGAGTGGAACACATCAATCCACACCAAATAAATGTATGCAAACACACAGGGAGGCATTCCTTACAGGGGGCGGGGACTGGAAGCCATTCAGTGATCCATCAGCTGGTGTGCAGATGGAGCGCGATGGACAGCTACGGTGGAATACTACTCAGCATCAAGGATGGCATGAGTCACCCTAAGACAGGGAAGGGCCTCAAAATTATGCGAGGCTTAAGAAGCCAGAAACAGTCTCTGGATGGTCCTTCCTTCAGTCTCAGCTCCAAACTCTGTAACTCCTTCCATGAGTATTTTTCTCCCTTCTAGGAAGGAATGAAGTGTCCACACTTTGGTCTTCCTTCTTCTTGAGTTTCATGTGCTTTGCCAATTGTATCTTGGGTATTCTAGGTTTCTGGGCTAATATCCACGTATCANTGAGTGCATATCATGTGTGTTCCTTTGTGATTGGGTTACCTCACTCAGGATGATATCCTCCAGATACACCCATTTGCCTAAGAATTTCATAAATTCATTGTTTTTAATAGCTTAGTATTACTCCATTGTGAAAATGTACCACATTTCCTGTATTTATTCTTTTTGTTGTTGTTGTTGTTTTTCGAGATAGGGTTTCTCTGTATAGCCCTGGCTGTCCTGAAATTCACTTTGTTTACCAGGCTGGCCTCAAACTCAGAAATCCACCTGCCTCTGCCTCCCACTGGGATTAAAGGCGTGCGCCACCACCGCCCGGCATCCTGTATCTATTCCTCTGTTGAGGGACATCTGGGTTCTTTCCAGCTTCTGGCTATTATAAATAAAGCTGCTATGAACATAGTGGAGCATGTGTCCTTATTATAAGTTG
>NC_034599.1:108017743-108034124 GCF_900095145.1 Mus pahari | reverse complement strand
AGCTCACTTTGTAGACCAGGCTGGCCTTGAACTCAGAAATCCGCCTGCCTCTGCCTCCTGAGTGCTGGGATTAAAGGCGTGTGCCACCACGCCCGGCCGATTCTTGATCTTACAGCACAAGCCATTGCTGTTCTGTTCAGGAATTTTTCCCCTGGCCCATATCTTCAAGGCTTTTTCCCACCTGGGATCCATCCCATAAACAACCACCAAACCCAGACACTATTGCATATGCCAACAAGATTTTGCTGTCAGGACCTTGATATAGCTATCTCCTGTGAGGCTATGCCAGTGCCTGGGAAATACAGAAGTGGATGCTCACAGTCATCTATTGGATGGAACACAGGGCCCCCAATGAAGGAGCTAGAGAAAGTACCCAAGGAGCTGGAAGGGGTCTGTAACCCTATAGGATGAACAACAATATGAACTAACCAGTACCCCCAGAACTCATGTCTCTAGCTGCATATGTAGCAGAGGATGGCCTAGTCAGTTATCAATGGGAGGAGAGGCCCTTGGTCTTGTGAAGATTCTATGCCCCAGTATAGGGGAATGCCAGGGCCAGGAAGCAGGAATGGGTGGGTTGGGGAGCAAGGGGAGGAGGGAGGGTATAGGGGATTTTCGGAAAGGAAACAAGGAAAGAGGATAGCATTTGAAATGTAAATGAAGAAAGTATCTAATAAAAAAAAAAAGAAAAAAAAAAAAGAAGTCAGAGGCAGAATTTGACATATGGTCACATGGTCTGTGTGTGAAATGTCCAGACGAGGGAGAGAGAGAGATTTGAGATAATTCCTCAATGTTGGGAGCAGAGGGTGGTGTTGAAACTAAAGTGACAGCAAATTCAAGCTTCGGGTGTCGGACAGGAAACTGCGGAAAGGGACACCAGCATGGAGAAGAGAGAAAATGGCTGACGTATTGATTTGATACAAGATGATGGCTTTTAAAGTCGCTGGGTCTGGAAAATTCCCTGTCTTCTCTTTCCACAGGACAGGACACAGCCCCTCCCTCACTCCCCACCTGTTGCTTTAGGAAAATGAGTCTTACCTACTGAATCATTTAGGGCTTAGAATGCCCCCTTCTCTGATCAAGCCAAGCGGCGACAACTGTCATCTGGTGGGGCCTGGGGCTTAGTACTCCATGCTCATGGTGAGTCTGACCAACCCTGAAGGCACCTTGTACTGAAAATGGACCACAGCCATCTGTTTCTTCCAGTTGGAATAGTATGAACCACAAAGTTGTTAGAAGGTGTGTAGGGGTGTGTGTGTGTGTTTGTGTGTGTGTGTTCTCAAAGTGAACGTCAATAGTTATCAACTACATTATAAACTAACTAAAACTACCTGAAACATATACTTAGAACAAGCAGATTTTACAGCATGTCAATTATATCTTCATGAAAGTGTTTAAACAAGGAAACTGTCTGCAGTGTGCCCCTCAACGGCCCATGGAGGGTTGGGGGGAGGTAGAGTTATCAATGCTGTGACTGACAGGAGGCATTGATGAACTGGAAGGTCAGTGTGAGATGGATGGATGCCAGTGTGGAGGGCTCTGGGATGGAGGTTTGAATGTTGAGAACATTGGGAACTGAGTGGCTGTTGAGGCCACAGGTCTGCATGACAAACCACAGAAAGGAATGTGCAGCTGCTGGACCCATGAGATGCTCCCAAGGGTAAAGGTGCTCAATGGTCTGAGTTCAGTTCCCCAGGGCCTGCATGGTAGAAGGAAAGAGTCAATCCCATGGGTTGTCCTCTGTCCCACTACGCATGCCCATCACAAGGAAATAAATGGAAGGAAGAAAACTCAGGGCTAAAGACAGAGCTCTGTCAGGGGGGCGCTTACCTTACAAGTGTGAGGAGGACCCCAGCTTGATCCCCTAAACCAACTTAAAAACAAAAACAAAAAATGTGCTTGCCTCGTGGCACACAAGTGTGACCCCTGCACATTGAGAAGTTCGGATGAGGGTTTCTGGGACTCACTGGCCAGCCAACCTACTCTGGCAGTTCTAGGCCAGCAAAAGATGTGGTCTCAATAATAGGAGATAATAGAGAAAAACAGAAAGGGGGGAGGAGGGAAAGAGAGAGGGAGGAAACTCAAAGAACTACTGCTGTCACATTGAAAATGCTTTGTAGACAAGAAGACAATTATTACATCGGTTTCACACAGCTCAGAAAAACAGGAACTTCCTAAGGGTTGTGGAGGTCAGACATGAGGTGTCCTCCTCAGTGGCTCCTACCTTAAGGTCTGAGACAAGGTCACTCACTGGGCCTGGAGCTCCCTGGTTGGCTAGACTGGCTGGCAAGCAAGCCCCTTGCCAGCACTGGGATGCCTGGATTTTCACGTGAGTGGCAGAGATGGAGCTAGGTCCTCATGCTTGCTTGTATCGTGGGCACTTCATGTAGGGTCTTCCTTGTTTGGTTACTGGGTATATTGTTGTGGATTTGGTCTAGCGCTTATGTTAACTGGGTTCCCAAAACTGCATGGGAATCTGTGTGTAAGACACTGAAGGTTCTTTCCCCCGTTGGCTTTGATTGGTAAATAAAGTTGCTGGTGGCCAATGGCTGAGCAGGGAGACAGAGGCAGGAAGGACTGTAAGATTCATGGACAAGGGGACCAAGAGAGGAAGGAAGATTTAGAACTGCCATGCAAGAAAGGAGAAAGACCGGGCCTGAAAAGCATAGGACAGAGAGATTGCCAACATGTAAGAGTCAAGGGTCATGGCCAGGGCTGGGGTGGCCAGGATAGAATATAGGTTTTAGTAAGACATAATTCAGGAATATAGGAGGGGCGAGTATGCTAGTTGCATGGAGGCTTGGACTGGCCCAGTCATTGAGCTGTTTAAGGCATATTAAAATAGGAGGCTGTGTGTGTGTGTGTGTGTGTGTGTGTGATCTCGTGTGTGTGTGTGTGATCTCGTGTGTGTGTGTGTGATCTCTCATTCAGGAACCCAGAACACTGGGGCGGATGGTAGGGACAACCTCCCAGCCACCCCCTGGTGGATGAGAGCATCATTAATCGCCTACTGCTACAGTGTAGCTGGAGCTTGGGTTTGAGCCAGTGACAGACTACAGAAAACTGCAGTGAGCACAGAGAAATCTCAAAACCGGGAACCCTTCCCTCCTTACCTTTCCATGGAGAAGTAGGCACCACTACTTCTGATTTGGAAACAGGGGTACCAAGGCACGCAGGGGCTGACTAACCCCCAAGAGTTTTAGACCTAAGCAACAACAGATGCAATCTGCGGCCACAGGTACAGTTCGGTACCCAAGTGCTTGCTAGCACAGAGGATGCCATGGGCTCAATCCCACCACCACCAAAAACATAAGAACACAGCAGATGTAGTCATTTGCCCACAGCACACTTCTGACCATATACTACATGGCGTTTCTCAGAGATAGAGGCCCACTCCAGGACACAGGGCCTCAACTTCACTTACTTACTTACTTTATTTGTTTATTTATTTATGTATTTAATGTATTTGGGTGTTTTGCCTGCATGTATGCCTGTGCACCATGTGCATGCAGTGCCTACTGAGGCCAGAAGAGGGCATCAGATCCCCTGGGACTGGCATTACAGATGATTCTAAGTTTCCATGTGGGTGCTGGGAATTGGACCTGGATCTCTGGAAGAGCAGCCAGTGCTCTTAACCACTGAGCCATCTCCCCAGGACCATCCCACCCATCCCCATTTTTTTTAGATTTTATTATTTTGTGCATGCATGTGCATCAGTGTGTGAATGTGCTCATGTGACTGGAGGAAAGGCATCAGGTGCCCTGGAGCTGAACTCACAGGTGGTTCCAGTCTGTCTGAAACGGGTGCTGGGAGCTGAACTGGGGTCCTCTGCAAGAACAGTAGGAATGCTTAACCAATGAAGCCATTTCTCCATACCCACCCACCCCCCAAAAAAGAACCATTTTAAATGCAGGGAAAGGAGAAAACACTGGAAACTTTTCAAATACAGACAGGAATTTAGAGGCAGAGAATCTCGGGGTGCCCAGGAATAGTCTCCATGCCAGAGTCAGCATAGAAGGAAAGGAAAGGGGACCAAAGGGAGACCCAAAAACTGAGGGAAGAATGCTTCGGGAGCGGCAGGGGATCCCCAGGAAATATAGTGAGGGTCAGTCTTAACTGTCAACTTCCCTGGACCCTGAGTCACCTAGAAGTCACACTAATGGGTGTGCCTATGAAGGGATGTCCAGGGAGGTTTAACAAAGATGGAAAGTGTCTCCCTCACAGGAGCGGGGCGAGCTGTCCATTGTTCCTGCTGGGATGTCTTTGCCATCATGACAGACTGCACCCTCAAACTGTGAGCCAAAAGAACCCCTAAAGTTGTTTCTGTGGGGTCTGTTATCCTGGGGAGAAAGTTAGCCAATAGCACCCTGCTTTCCTCTCTCCGCCTCTCCCACTGTCTCCTCTCCAGGGCGGGCAGTTCACACCTGCATTAGTTTGATTGCTCAATTTCCTTTTGCCCAGCGTGACCCACACCTCCCAGACTGGCAGGGAACCAAAAACACTCAGCAAGAGCTTAATAGCTACCCAGTCAGCAATCTCAGGGCCGGGCAGGACAGGCCGGGCCAAGCAGGCAATTAGTCCCAGGCACTAATGCACCAAGAAGCCAGCGTGATCTATGGGCAATCAGACGGGACTACCTGAGAAGGAGCAGTATTCAATTTCCAACTGAGATGCCCTGGCTGGCTGCTGGCTTCGGGCTGCGGACTGCTGGCTCCACCTGGCATTTAATTAGGTGGAGCTGAAAGAACAAATGAGGAACCACCACATGTTAGATTGAAATCTGTGTCCCCACAGCACAGAACTGTGCACAGAACTGTCCATGGGGACCACGTGGAGTCATATCACAGTCACTCGGGTCTTCCCGGGGCAACTGTGGGCACACAAGGTGCTCCCCAGGGAACACATAATCCCAAAGAAAGGACAATCTGGGCCAGAGTTGGACACCAGCTTAACTCAAAGGCCACTGTATAGGAATTATTCCCAGCTCAGTCAGAACTTGTCACAGTCTACACCTCAAGAAACAGCTGTGAGTGGCTGCTGAACTCAGAAGAATGGTGTGACCTGCCCTGTTTTCTGGGGCAGTATCTGGGGGTGGAGGCGGGGGGCACCAGGGGCAGCATCAGTGGCTCATGAGCAGAATCCTCACTTTTGGGGTTTCCAGCAACAAACATTTCTTTAAACAGAGGCAGGTGTTATAAGGATTAAAAGATGCTATAAGAGCACTGACTGTTCTCCCGAAGGTCCTAAGTTCAAATCCCAGGAACCACATGGTGGCTGACAACCATCCGTAATGAGATATGACGCCCTCTTCTGGTGTGTCTGAAGACAGCTACAGTGTACTTACATATAATAGTAAATAAATCGCGGGGCCAGAGCAAGCGGGGCCAGAGTGAGCAGAGGTCCTGAATTCAATTCCCAGCAACCATATGATGGCTCACAACCATCTGTACAGCTACAGTGTCCTCATATACAATAAATAAATAAATTTTTAAAAAAGCAATGGACAACCCCTCAGAAAGGCTGAATTAGAGCGGAAACTTAGAGCACAGGTAGCCATGACAGGACCCTAAGGTGGGAGAGCAGAAATGCAGGTCCCAGAACTTCCTTAGGAGAGATGGATCATGGTAAGCATGGCGGGCATCCTGAAGAGAAGGGCAACCCATCAGACCCCCTTAGTTCCAAAGGAAAGGAATTCCTGGTCCTTAGAGGACTCCAGACAACCCCACCCATGTGCCAGTCACAAGGCAGGAAGGTACTAGAGATAAGTAAAGACAATTCAAAGTACCGGGTCTAGGTGCTGGGGGCGGGGCTCTGGGGCTAGGCACTGGGGGTGAGGCTCTGGGTCTAGGCGCTGGGGGCGGGGCTCTGGGTCTAGGTACTGGGGGCGGGGCTCTGGGTCTAAGCACTGGGGGCGGGGCTCTGGGTCTAAGCACTGGGGGCGGGGCTCTGGGTCTGGGTACTGGGGGGTGGAGCTCTGAATCTAGGTATTGGGGGTGGGGCTCTGGGCTCACAACCACAATGGTGAGGGAGACCTAAAAGCCACAGCAAGAAAGGCCCCGGCAGGCTTGCTGACCCACTCTATCCAGAAGCTACGGGGAGGTGTGAGCTGGTTTCTGGGAGAGAGTGGCCTCTAACAGCAGGCACACACACAAAACAAAGCCACAAGCCACAGAGGCACTGGGTGATAAAAACTATCTTCCCTTCAGGAGCTATGGGCACAAAGCTAAGGCAGTGTTTGCAAAAGCCTCAAAGCCCTCCTCCGCGTACAGCAAGCACAGTGTAGCGACCACCAGATTGTACAAATGAAGGAAATGCTAATCAACTGTAGTTATAGCTGGCCTGTTTGTGCAGGGACACGATCAGCGGTGGCTTTCTGTAGGTACAAGTTGCGATGCCTACTTCTCAAGCCACACACAAGAACAATAAGTTCATCAATGCGTCCGGGAGCACGTGACATTCCATAAGGAGAGCCACTTTCAGGACATTAGTGACGACTCTTGAGGACAGTTGAGATTAAGGTCCGGAGAGACAGGAGGTCGGGGATTAGCAGGAAAACATTCCCTGTCAAAAGCCTGTCACATGCTTAGCCACTCTAACTAGCCCCATTACCTCAAACGAAGGAAAACTTCACAGAAAGACAAGGATGGGGTTGGGGTTGGGGACAGCATGGTGGCACACGCCTGTCTCTCCAGCACCCAGGAGCGGAGGCAGAAGGATCAAGAGTTCAAGGCCAGGGGCTGGAGAGACAGCTCAGTCAGCAAAGTGCTTGCTGGACACACACAAGGACCTGCGCTCCAACCCTAGAACTTAGATTTAAAACAAAACAGCATAGCACACAGGTACATGGTGACACTTGTCACACAGGCGCATGGTGACATTTCTATTCTCACAAATAGAGAGAGAGAGAGATCAATAATAAAGAAAAGAAAGGACCTGGGCACAGGGGGAGCACAAACCTACAATCCCAACACTTGGGAAGGGGAGGGCGAGGATCTGGATTTGAAAGTCATCCTTGACTATATCGTGAGTTCAAGGCCAGACTGAGACCCTATCTCAAAAAAGAAAGGGAAGGAGGGAAGAAGGGAGAAAGGGAGAAAAGACGGCAGGAAGAAGGGAAAGGGGGAAAATCCATGTTCCCTGAAGGTGTACAAACACACATTTGTGTCTAACAGAATTTTAAGCACATCCCACGGTCAGGCTTATTAACGCTGCCTGTTCATCTCACGTGTTTTAGACCATACACACAGCAACCCAGTCAGCACAGGGCAGTAGGTGGGCATCCTCCCTACTCACCAGGAGAGAGCCAACCAAAGGCCAGCTTTCACCCAGAGGGCCAGCCAGCCAGTCCCTTTCCACCTGTCTTCCTGCTTCTCAGTCACCCTGACGCCATGTCTTAGATTTCTTTACAGACTGTATGTGACCCCAGCCAAGGAGCTGGAGCTGAAGGCTGCACATATTACAACTCCTCATATTATCTGCCAATGATGTTCTGAACAGCCCTACTACGTGCACTGTGATTCCCCAGGGAGTTCCCTTGATCTGGGCTTAGTTCAGTGTTGTAACTAAGGAGGTTCAGTCATGTTCCCTTATGGTTCCGGTAAACAGAAAACATGTCTCCTCATAATTATTGCCCCATTTAGATCACTGGCCATTTGATACAAGTCTTCAAAGGCAGATGGGAGGATAAGGGGCTGGCTCAGTGGGTAAAGTGCAAGCCACGCAAGCTAGAGGGCCAGGGTTCAGATTCCACTTAGGTTCTGGGCATATGTGGCAAACTCCCTGTCATCCATGCACTCTGGAAACAGACGGCATTCCCAGAGCACGTCAGCTAGACTAACACAACCGGTGAGCTGAGGGTTCGGGTGCGAGACCCAGCCTATCAGGTAAGGTGGAGAGCAATCAGAGGTGACAAGCAATGTGAACCTCTGGTCCTCCAACACGCACACAAAGCACATGCATTGCACGTGTGCCTATACTGGTGCAAACACTCACACACTTGGGGGCTGGAGAGACGGCTCAGCATTTAAAAACACTGGCTGTTCTTTCAGTGGAGTCCCCACAGGACAGACAGAAAGAGACGAACAGAGACTAATTGCTGCCCTTGTGGAGACATGTTCCATTGACGGGAAACTACTGAGATGATACAAGTGTCAATCAACACCTTACTGTGTGTGCGCCTCTGTGTGTTTGTGAGTACCTCTGTGTGTGTGTGTGTGTGCAGTCCTCTGTGTGTATGTGTGTGTGCCTCTCTGTGTATATGTGTGTGTGCATGTCTTTGTGTGTGTGTGTGTGCATGCCTCTGTATGTATGTGTGTGCCTCTGTGTGTATGTGTGTCTCTGTGTATATGCCTGTGTGTGTGTTTGTGTGTGCATGACTCTGTGTATGTGTGTGTGCATGACTCTGTGTGTATATGTGTGTATGTATGTGTGTGTGTACACACGTGCATGTTTGTAGATGCCCATGCATGCCTGTGGATGTGTGTGAAGGCCAGANGTCAACAGCAGGTTTCCTCAATTGTCATAGACCATACTTTTTGAGAAAGGGTCTCCCACTGAACTACTGCTTGCCAATTCTGCTAGACTGACCCACCCAGGACCTCTGGGAATCACCCTGTGTTTCCTCCCAGTGCTGAAGTCACACCCAGTTTTTGTGGGGGTACTGGGGATGGAACTCAGGTCCTCCTGTTTTTATGACAGGCACTTCACCAACTGAAGTATGTGTATGTGTGTGTGCATGACTCTGTGTGTATATGTGTGTATGTATGTGTGTGTGTACACACGTGCATGTTTGTAGATGCCCATGCATGCCTGTGGATGTGTGTGAAGGCCAGAAGTCAACAGCAGGTTTCCTCAATTGTCATAGACCATACTTTTTGAGAAAGGGTCTCCCACTGAACTACTGCTTGCCAATTCTGCTAGACTGACCCACCCAGGACCTCTGGGAATCACCCTGTGTTTCCTCCCAGTGCTGAAGTCACACCCAGTTTTTGTGGGGGTACTGGGGATGGAACTCAGGTCCTCCTGTTTTTATGACAGGCACTTCACCAACTGAGCTACCACCCCAACCATACAATAAGCTCCTGAGAAGAGCAGAAGCAGGGAGTGACAACGTATTGTCATGTAGGGGATCCAACTTGGCCTGCCACGGAGACCCGTGAGCATGAGCAACAAACAGGAGGACAAGGGCCAGAAGTGTGAGCTGAATGAATCCACCACATTCTGGACCACAGTTCGGGGGAGGCAGTGGGCAACAGCAGGCTGACAGGGACAGAAGACAGCTGGTGTGTCCTGAACAGTGTGAGACAGCAGGTGCACCGTCTCAGTCCCTGGCAGAAGGCAGAACCTGGCAAACGTGAGAAGCGCCAGGCTTTGATAGCAGGTACAGGGAGAAGTTCGGGAAGGAAAGCAGGGGCTGCCCATCAGAGCCTACTGCAGGGGCCTGGGAGAGACCAAAATGCCCAATCCGAGTAGAGATAGGATGTAGATTGTCTGGCAGCATGCTCACCTAGTGGACACCAGGCTCTGATACCCACACTTGTGATGTGGAGGCAGGGGCATGAGATGCTCAAGATCACCCTTGATTACAGGAGAAGTTCAAGGTCAGCCTGAACCACGTGAGACCCCGTCTCAGATAGACAGACAGACAGATGATGGACAAAAAACACAAAAACATATACAGACAGGGCAGGATGGGAAGACAGCAGCTAAAAGAGTAACACTTTCTCCTGCAGCCCTACCCTCTGTGGCTCCACTGGATGAATTAGAGGCCAGGTGCCTAGTCAGGGACAATGGTGTGGGTGTTTCTGCTGCATAAATAGCTCACTGCCATCCACTCCGTTTCACCCGAGAGGACAAGGTTTAGAACAAACTGGACAGGAATAAACATCCTTGTCTTAGGTTCACTATACCTTCCGGGGTTTACTTCCCTTCACCGTCCCAAAATCAATTCCTCTGCTGTAATGCTCTGCTTCCATTGGTCAGGATATTTTTAAGTTCCTGGGGAGGGGTGGGTATTGATCACCTACAGATGTGGGAACTCTTCTTTCCCGGAGATGTAGGGAGAAGGCGGCAGCTCCCCTGGGGCCAGAAAGGAGCACTGTGCATTTAGCTGTCACTTAACTGGGTGATTAGTGACACCAGGAACCTGCCTCTGCAGCAGAGGCGCCTGGTCAGAGGCTGTCCAACAATGTCAACCTGAGGTCACAGGAGAGACAGTTCATTGAGCCGAATGGAAATGTCCTAAAATATATACATGTTAAGCTAGGAACACAACGCAGTCAGTAAAATGCTTACCACACAAAGACACCTGAGTTTGGTCCCCAAAAGCCGTATAAGAATAAGCCAGTTTGTCATGGCCGCACCAGGGGAAGGCCAGTATAGGTCCCTGGGCCTCTCTGGCCTGCCATCCTACCCAAGTGACAAGTTCCAGGTCAAAGTGAGACCCTGACTCAAAACAAATGTGAATGGAAAATGGGAGGGACACCAAAAGTCATTCTCTGTGCACACGCGCACGCACACACACCCACACCCACACCCACTTACTTACTTACACAGAGAATATGCATGTATTTATAGCTTGGGAGGAGACACTGGAGTGATGGATCAGAAGAGCATTGGCGGCTCTTGCAGATACTAAGATTTAGTTCCCAGCACCCCCATGGTGACTCACAACCATCTTCCAGGAGCTCTAGCGCCCTCTTCTGGCCTCTGCTGGCACTGCATGCACATGGTGCACATACACTGTCATACAAACTACCACAAACCCACTCAGATCTATGAACAAAGTAAATAACTTTCAAGCCCCAGACTGCCAGCTGGGCTTTCTGTGGCCTCTCAGGCAATGTTTCTTGAACAATCTTCATCCTGTGAAGCTATTAAAGCCATCAGTCATTTCCTTTTTGGATCCTATCCTTCTCCATCAAAATAAAGACCAACTCCATCCACATGGCTTCTGCACCTTCTGCCTTCTGTTTCGTGAGGCGGTTTCTGAGGTACCTGGAGCCTGGCCCTGAAAAGGGAACCAGCAGAATGGAACACGAAAGGTGCCATTAACTCTACCGCTCAGCTGCTAATGAAAGCCGCTGTTAGTAGCTCAAGGTTAAAAGAGAGGGAAGGGGGAATTTCTAAATTGCCACATCTCAGCAAATTATTTCATTAGCAAAAGAAAAAAAAATGAACAGTTCTACACTGCTTCACCGATTCTGCTGAGCCACTCTGGCATCCTGACCATTTCACTCCCCTCTCTTGGATCAAATGAGCACACGGAGATTCGCGTAAACCCTCAAGCTGGCCTCCCTTCCCAGGGCCACTCTCCACAGCCCGGCAGCCAACAAACGCCACTTGGCCTTCAGCAACATCGCATCCATCAGTACTTGAACTGCCCTCCCTCTCAGGGGCAGCTTTCAAACCAGCCACCTAACACCTTTACACTTACGGGAATAACGGTGGCGGTAACAGACAGAGGCCAGGAGAAGGCTCAGCGGATACCGCGCTTGCTGGCCAAGCACAAGGACCCGAGTTCAGCTCCCCAGCAAGTATTAACCGCCCACTGCCATTTCTCTGTAAAATCAGAAGGAACTGTCACTCCCTTTAGCCAAATCCCTACATCTCCCAAGACCAGCAAAGCCGAACAGCAGGCCCACCTCCCCCCTAAGCAACCACTGCCTGAATCAGAGGGCCCTGGTTTATTCAGATCCTGTAGGAGCTTCAGGCACAGGAAAGAGCTCATAAGCAGAGAACCTCTGCTTAAGTCTTTCGCCATGACAGCTTAAGTCTTGCAGGAGACCAAGCCAGGGGCCCTTAGAAAGTATGGCAGCCACGTGTTATCCAATATGGCAGCCTCACATTCTCTGATAGAGCTGCCACACTCCAGCTGCTATCTGAGGTTGAGCCCTACACACGATGCCCAGCACGGGGCTTTATAAACATGGAGCCGGGGATGCCCAGGGCACACAGTACAGGCCATAGCATAGGGGTTTGCTAACTTTTCTGAACAAGGCCGGAAAGTATTTTCAGACACTGGGCCATACAGCAGCTGTAGTGACTACATCGACTGATGTTGTAAAACCAGAAGCAGCCACCTCAGAAAGTAAGCAGAAAACTGGGACAGAGCACACTTATCTGTGACAGTGCACACTTATCTGTGACAGAGCACACTTATCTGTGACAGAGCACACTTATCTGTGACAGAGCACACTTATCTGTGACAGAGCACACTTATCTGTGNACTTATCTGTGACAGAGCACACTTATCTGTGACAGAGCACACTTATCTGTGACAGAGCACACTTATCTGTGACAGAGCACACTTATCTGTGACAGTGCACACTTACCTCTTGTGAGACAAGAGGATCAGAAGTTCAAGTCATCCTCAACTACATAGTGACTCACAAGCTATGTGAGAACCTGTGTTTACAAATAAGAAAGGATCAAGGACTGGAAAGATGGCTGTTCTTCCAGAGGCCCTGAGTTCAATTCCCAGCAACCACATGGTGGCTCACAACCATCTGTTATGGGATCTGATGCCCTCTTCTGGTGTGTCTAAAGAGAGCTACTCAATAAGATAAATACACTGTCTGAAGACAGTGGGCTCAATTAATAAAATAAATAAATCTTTAAAAGAAAGGAGATGGGGATAGATAGATGGTAAGTTTAGGGTCTCCCAAAACAAAATAGATTGGTGGATAAAAGTCCTTGCTATCAAGCCGACCTGAGGTGATTCCCCTGGGAGTCACTTGGTGGGAGAGATCGAATTTCCAAAAGCTGTCCTCTGACCTCCACATATAATCAATACACAAATGTAAAACCAATTTTAAGGAAAAATACTGATAGCTGTGGATGGGGGAGTATGAATAATTGGTATGAGACTAAGAACTGCAGAATCTAACAGTTACTTTCTAAAGTCTTAGGGTACAATGGAAAGCTAAGGAATCACCCCCTAAAACCCTCTCTTCCAAAATCAAAAAATTCAAGTCCTTCGGACATGTTTTCTTTACTGAAGCCCATATGTCACACATCTTCGATCTCCACTGAGAAGCTCACGGGCTGCTAGCCCAGAGGACACAGCGCTGCAGCAGAAAGAGTGAGGGAGACAGCCTCTGGCGACAGGTAAAAAAAGGCAAGAGCTGCCTCCCAGAAGTTGTCCCTCCCCTGACCTCCACGTACAATCTGTGGTATACAGATACCTGCACTCATACACACACACACACACACACACACACACACACACACACACAATCAGTAAACTTAGATGCTGTGTTTCTGTGTTCCATACACACAGTAGCATGCATGATATACCACACACGCTGACTGGAATCCCCTAAACGCCGCACCGCCCTGACATGGGTTAGGAAGGCATTTTTCAGTTCATGCCAAGTAGCTAGGGAAACCACCTCAACAGTGCCGGGGTCCACACGGGCCTCTGTGAACTGAGGCAGCCAGAGGAATGGCTACCCGAGAACAAGTTTTGTGAGACTAAATTTAAAAAAACGGAAAGAAAAACTGTCAACCTCTCTGCACCTACACTCGTGTCACGCTAGCGTGTACAGACGCTAGCCGGGAACTACGCCCACAGAGAGGAGCCACAAAGCCGAGGGCAGAAACAAGGTAGACCCGACACAATGTACAGACATGAGACACTGCAGGATTCGACTCTGCGCCTGACAACTCACATCCCTAGCAACAGCCAAAGGGGGAAACACAACCCCAAGCCACATCTCTAACGAACCCAAACCTAGCATTTATCCTTGGAACGCAAAGCCCCAAGTCGGGCTTGTGAACACTATTTCTTTTTGTTTCTTCTCATTTGTTCTTTTGTTGTTATTTGGGTTGTTTTGCTTGTCCAGGGATTCAGTTTTAAATTATATTATATCCAGCTGGCCTCCAACTCTTTAGGTAGCCAAGGTTAGCCTTGAACTCCTGGTCCCTTACCTCCACTTCCCAAGGGCTGAAAGCCAAGCTCAGGTGTCTCCTCCCTAGAATGTTCTCGAAGCACATTCACAAGTGTCCATGAGTCAAAGACTACCATCCCGGGGCCACCAAGGTGGCTCAGGGGCTTCCACTAAGACTGGCAACCTGACTTCTATCCTGGGGCCCACACCTGAAAGGAAAGTGAGCTTGGCCTTCCAGAAGTTGTCCTCTGACCTACACACACACACACACACACACACACACACACACCAAATAAACAAAAACACAATACCTTTATAGCGAGTGTCATCACCTGTGAGGTCTGAGAAACCAGAATGACATCGCCACAGCCAAGCCTCAGTTCCTTTGCCCCGTGACTTGTTCATTGCACAGCTACCGAAAGGCACAGCAACGGGCACAGTTTCCCAAACTCACTAATCATAACTGTGGAGGCCTGCGCCTTTTGACATGACTGTAGCCATTTTGTATTCAGACTCCATGTTACTCCCAAGGTGAAATTAGGTTCATTGTTATTACTTTAACCGACACTGAAGAATGCTAATAAGCTAAAGAGTTATGGTTGAATCACTTGTACTCTGTTATCTCAACATTCTGAAATTCCCTTGTCTGCCACCTGTCCACCACCCTTCTTACCTCACTCAGGACCAATCAGCTAAGAGGTCAGCCAATAATACTTTGCTTAGTTAGCCAAAAGTGCTGTACCACTTCACTGCTTGCCTTTGGACGTTTGAACAGGGTTTTCCTATGAAAAGCCTGCCCTGAGGACAGACTGGTGCCACAATTAGGTTTTTCCTTCTTGTGGATCTAGAAGTTCAGTGTCATGCTGTGTGTTCAATAACTACTCTTGCTTAACTGAGACTGGTGTACAATGGTTTGTGTGGTGACCCCCAGGCCCCAGCAATAATCCCACTTGGGGCACTGTATCTCAGGGGACTATTATCCCATGGAACTCACTTTGGGGGATGTCACAGGGGGAAAAAAAATGTCTCTAATCTCACTGACCTGAGTCTCATTTTCTTAAAGTTTCATTTCTGGGGTCTGGGGTAGTGCGTGCCTGCAGAGGCCAGAAGAGGGCCTCAGACCCTCTAAAGCTGGAGTTGTGAGCTGTCACACGTGGGTGGCAGAAACTTGTGCCTGTGAGAAAAGCTGCTGAGCCATCTCTCCAGTCCCACAGCTTTAGAACACAAGTTCTCTGTTCACTTGTCATGGGGAGAGGAAACCATGGCTGACTCGCCCTCATTCACCGTCTCCTGGAGTTGCTCCTCCACTGGCCCCCAGCTCCCATTGTTGTGTTTCATACAAAATAAGGAGAGGAAGAAGTAATGTCTGGTGGAGGTGAGGTACGACGTGGGAGAAGGGGGTGCCTCCGAGGGACCAGCCACAGGACAGGATAATATAGAATAGAGGTTATTCAGGGCATGGGGAAGGGAGTTGAGAGAAAGGAAGAGGGAGAGAGAGAGAGAGGGAGGGAGGGAGAGAGGAAGGAAGAAGAGGGAGAGAAGGAGGGAGGGAGAGTAGAGGTGAGAGAGAGGGGAGGGGAGGGGAGAGAAAGGGAGCAGGAGCTTGAAGACAGAAGGAGAGCAAGAGAGAGGGAGGAGGGGTGAGCAGCCCCTTTTATAGTGAGTCTGGCACACCCAGCTGTTGCCAGGTAACTGTGGGGCGGAGCTTAGACAAAAACAACCTTCTGCCAGGTAGCCAAGAAACACCACCCCACCCCAACCCAAGAACATCTCCACGAGGCCAACAAGTAATTCACTGTCCCCGTCCCCTCATTCTTGACATTTATTCAACTCTGTTCCCTAAGCCAAAGCATGTCGACACCTGACATCCATTCTACCCAGAAAGCCTGCATTCCAGAACATTTCCAAGTGAATCAGCTGGCTGGGATGTCACTGATGGATGCAACGCATGCCTAACCAGCATGCCCCAGGCCCCAGGTTTGCTCACCAGCACCACCTAACCCCAGGTGTGGTGGTGTGCCCCCAGCACTGGAGAGGTGGGCAGAGACAGGATTTCAGGTCAAGGTCAAGTTAACCACTACAGAAGCAAGTTTGAGGCAGCCTGGGCTACATGAAACTCTGTCTCCAAGAGGAAAAATACAGATAGCATATATATATATATATATATATATTCTTCACATTGACACATGTCCTCCATTCAAAAATAACAAAAGGGGCCATCGCTCAGTGACAGTGTGTTTGCTGATCATGCACAAGGCCCTGGGCTCTGTCCCCAACATTGCTGCATAGCACGCCTGTGTGCACGCGTGTAAAACATGGTAACATAAAAATGTTCTCTTCTGGAGCCGGGCATGGTGGCGCACGCCTTTAGTCCCAGCACTCAGGAGGCAGAGGCAGGCGAATTTCTGAGTTCAAGGCCAGCCTGGTCTACAAAGTGAGTTCCAGGACAGCCAGGGCTACACAGAGAAACCCTGTCTCGAAAAACCAAAAAA
>NC_034599.1:108013558-108016993 GCF_900095145.1 Mus pahari | reverse complement strand
TGGAAGGAGAAAACCAACTCTTGCCAAGTTGTTCTCTGAGTGCCACATTCTTGTTTGCTCTTATACACACACACATGCACACGCACATACACGCGCACACACACACATCAAGATAAATGCTTCATAAAAACAACTATCTATGGGGGACTGGGGTTAAGCTCAATAGTAAAGTGTTGCCTGACATGATTGAGGCTCCGGGCTCAAACCCCATCACCGGGGAAAGGAAAATTGTATTTGGCTTTGATATTTTAACTCCCAAAGGATCTATTCTCGGCTGGAAATGTAGCTCGGATGGTAGAGTGCTTTCCAACAACACGCACAAAGCCCTGGGTTCAATCCCTCACACCACACGAATCCAGTTGTTATGGCATACACTTGCAATCCCAAGCACTGGGGAATCGGAGGCAGGAGGATCAGAAGTTCCAGGTCTCCCTCAGCTACATGTATGTGCTGATTTCTACTCTATTACTTCTCTTGGGAGTACTGATAAATCACTCTGGGAGGAATGGCCACGGGACATTGGGAACAGCAGGGGACAAAGTCACCGATGGAGGGTCAGACATGCCAAGGGTACCCACCTGGCACACACACCCCGCCCCCCCGACCAGAGTCTTTAAGGCAGGCAGGGCAGCCACACTGTCTTAGGTTGCTTCTCTGTTGCTGTGACGGACAATTCCCAAAAGCAACAAGGGAAGAAAACAGCTTGTTTGGCTTACAGATCACAGACCAACCTTAGAAGAAGCCGAGGCAGAAACCAGGAGGCAGGAACTGAAGCAGAGACCACAGCACAGTGCCTTTTGTTGGCTCGCTTTCTTACACAACCCAGGACCACCTGCCCAGGGCTGGCACCTCCCACATTGATCAGTAATCAAGAGAATGACCTACAGACTTGCACACTGGTCAGTCTAATGGAGGCAATTTTCTCAACTGAGGGTCCCTTTTCCCAGGTGACACTGGTCCTAAAGAGATTGGAGTCACTTGTCTGGGAAGCCAATGGGAAAAAGCCTGTATCCTGAATGCTTATGCTGTAAGACCCCCAACTCAATTTGTTTCTTAGACCCCTAGAAACAAAAGCCCAGCAAAGAGTTCTTTGTTCTTTCACCTTCAGCCTGAGTTACAGATGACCTCTGGAACTGGCTCATCTTAAACTCACCCTGGCGCCTCTTTGTGTTGTGAAAACCCAACTTAAAGCACTTAAACCGCTTCCCAAGCCTGCTTCCCAGATCCCTAGAAATACAGCCAGCAAGAAGCTCTTTGTTCTCCAAAGCCAGCAGGAAGCTGGCAGCCTACCTGACAGCCAGAAAAGGGATAACCACTGGATGACCAAACCAGGCGCCTGCTTTCCCATGTTAGGGGCCAGGAATGTTTACCAAAAGATAGCTTATGACCCCTCCGCCATAAATGAGCCATATGTTACTTTCCCATCCCCTGTGGAATATTTACCAAAGATAGTTCTGCCAGGAGACAAGCTGTAACTCATCCCCACTCTAATGGTATTTACTCAACTCTCCATTTCTTGTGATCTTATTCCCCCCCCCCTTACCAAGGACAGCTCCACAGGAGAAAAGCTGTAACTCATCCCCACTCTCAACTCCCCGTTCCCTGTGACCTTACCCTCCCCCCTCCTGTGGTTCTTCCTTCAAAAACTCCTACTGCTAGGGCTCCTGTCGAACTCCTCAGCCCTTGCTCGGGTTAGGAGTTCGGCCTCAGCATGCTGACTGAATAAACCTCATGCAGTTTTGCATCAAGAACGATTTCTCTCGAGTTATTGGTGCGCCGACTCATCCAGGACTCGAGCAAGGGTCTCCCCAGTTTCAGGGGTCTTACAATGCTAGCCCTAAGAAGAAGAGGAAAGCTCTCCAGGTCTCTTCTCTCCTCTCTCTCTCTCTCTCTCTCTCTCTCTCTCTCTCTCTCTCTCTTTCTCCCACCCCCACCCCCACCCCCACCCCCATATGCACACATATACATATGGGGACATATGCCTATGCATACATTTGCAGAGGCCAGAGGACTTGTGGTGTCTGTCCATTCTACCACACTCTGTTTTATTCCATTGAGTTATGGTCTCCAGCAAACCCAGAGCTAGGCTGGAATCCAGCAAGGCCCAGTCCTCCTCCTGTCTCTACTCACCACAGGCACACACAACTTTTTACATTGAATTCAAACTCAGATCCTCTGCTTGTGTAGTGAAGCACCACCCCCGCCCACTGAGCCTTCTCTCCAGCCTGCTTCTGAGCCTTTTGAGATGTCCAAGACTCAGCGGAACTGAGAGGTATGTCTGACACACGGGGTGTCAAGGGCTGTGGAGACACGAAATGGAACTTCAGAGCCTTAAGGTGTTTCAGCAAAACAGATCCTTTGAATATATGACTAAAGGTTAAAATATTAAAGGAGCCTGATTAAGTTTATAAATAGTGCTAACAGGCCTTCCTTAGAACTTTGTAAATTTAGAAACTAAATGATGTCACTCCGTGAATAGGGGAACCATCTTGAGATGAAATTTATTAGTATGTAAATGAAATAATTTCCACAGATTGAACTCAAGGCTTCAGAAATAACTAAGCCGTCACACGCAGGTCTTGGATAAACTTAGTAATAATTGAAAGGGTACAATCAACTGCATCCTTTTCTAGGCAGAAAAGCTATATTTAATTATTAAAAACACACACTGACAATCCCCATAACTTTTATGCTATTGCATTAAATCTACTTTTGGCTTTGATAAAACAGTATAAACAGCCTGGTGAGGTGGCGTGTTCCTACAGTTCCAGCACTCAGGCTGAGCCGGGAGGATCAAGTTCAAGGCCAGCCTGGGCTATGAGGAAAGTCTCCTGTCTTAAAGGAAAATCTCCTGGGAGATGATATGAGTGTTTACAAAGCTATACATCCGGGGCAGAGAAAGTCGCATCGCTAGCAAAACGGCCGCTGTACAAGCGAGGGGAAACCGAGTTTGACCCCAGCATCCTTGAGAAGTCAGATGTGGAAGGGCATGCTTGTAACCCCATCCCTGGGGAGGCAGAGATGAGAAGAGAACCCTACAGCTTGATAGCCAACCGATCCACATGTACTTGACAAGTACCCAGGCTCAGCAGGTAGAAGGAGCTTGTGGCCAAGCCTGGTGATTTGGTTTGATTCTCAGGACTCAACTCATGTGCTGCAAGGAGAGAACAGGTTCCCACAAGTTGTCCTCTGACAGCCACATACTGGTGGGGTACTCTTAAGGGCGGGTATACAGAGGGAGAGAGAGAGAGAGAGAGAGAGAGAGAGAGAGACTAATTTTTAAAAAAGGATGTGGGCGGAACACCCAGACATGTCAAATGAAAATGAACAAGAATTTTCTTTTTTTTATTATTATTATTTTCTTTATTTACATTTCAAATGCTATCCCGAAAGTTTCCCATACCCCTCCCCCCACCTCTGCTCCCCTACCCACCC
>NC_034599.1:107994891-108013318 GCF_900095145.1 Mus pahari | reverse complement strand
TGGTTAGTTCCTGTTGTTGTTCCACCTACAGGGTTGCAGCCCCCTTCAGGTACTTGGGTACTTTCTCTAGTTCCTCCATTGGGGACCCTGTGTTCTATCCAGTAGCTGGCTGTGAGCATCCATTTCGGTGTTTACCAGGCACTGGCGTAGCCTCACACAAGAATTTTCAAAAACATAAATGAGACAGGAAAGAAGCCATCACTGGCATTTCTGACCAGATATAATCCAACTGCCACGCCCCTCCCTCTGTTGCACTCAGCAGGTGACCAAGCCCCTAAAGACAAAGTTAAGTCAGTACAAGGCTACCCCAGGCAAGACTACGGCTGGAAGGGTGGAGCGTTCCGAATGCCACATGAATAATGAGCATACGGAGGCTGTCAGGCCATTCACATCACTCAGAAACCTGTGAGGGACATTTTTACACATCCAGACTTCCAACTGAAAACATCCAGTATCAAATTCACTGCGACTAGCGATGGTCTCCTTTGGACAAGAAAAACAAAGGCGCAGTCTGCCCACACCCACCTTTAGCTTCTGGTCTACAGGATAAAATCTGACGTCACAGCCTGCAGTCCACCCCAGTCACACCCATGCCCACCCTCCTCTAAGTCCTGTAGACAATCCTGTTTCCAAACCTGAGATTTTGTTCATACCACACATGGTATCCAAAAGGGCATGCCCAGAACTGACAAAATCTCCCTTATGATGTGAGTCTTGCTATCCTCTTGGTCATCCAACACTCCCTGTTTGGTGCTGATAAAGCACCCTTCTTCCTCTCCCTCCTCCTCTCCCTCCTCCTCCTCCTCCCTCCTGTCGTCCTCCTCACCTCATTGCCCAAGCTAGCCTCAAACTCACCGTGCAGCTAAACTTCTGATCCCCCTGCCTCTGACCCCCGAGTGCTGGGATGACACGTGGGCATGACACACCTGGCTCATGTGGTACTGGGGATCGAACCCAGGGCTCCTCTGTGCTTACTAGACAAGCACTCTGCCAGCTGACTATATCTGCACCCCTTCCAGTCAATTTCCAACACAGAATCCGATTGACCACCCTGTCCCCTGTCCACTCACATCACTGAGCAATCAAACACATACTGTTTGAAAGAGTCCAAAGAGGTGGTCCCCAGGGGAGGAGGAAGGGCCTCATAGGCTCCCTCCAAAATGGGCTGCTAAGGAAGGACAGGTGAAGTTGTGGGACCCACCACGCAGGGCTGCTCAGAAAGCCTGCATCAAAAGCAGTTTTTACTCAAAGACAGCGAATGCTGTGTTATAGATGGCAGCCCACACAGGTGCCGGCTGCAACGCATCTGAACAATACAAACCACTCCCTCCTTTGTTCCTAAGTGGGGAGCAAGATTCTGGAGGAGGACAAAATCTTGTGCCTTCCAAAAGAGACTCTGAGCTCCAAACAACAGGTATCTCCAGGGATCATGAAAGAGATTCAGCTGGGGTGGCGGCACACACCTATAATCCCAACCCTGAGGAGGGTGAGGCTGGAGGACAGAGGGCAGCGCATTAGAGTCCAGCTTGGTCTATATGAGTTCCAGAGGTAGCCGAAGCTATACAGTGAGACTTCATCTTGAGTGTGGATGGGGAGTGACATCAGGAACTTGAAGTATAGAAGGCGGGAAAGTGTTAGGTACAGCCAGACTAAAAGGATGGGCAGTAATGTTTGGGGGGTGTGGGCGAAGCACACAAAACTTTTAGGGTAACAAAGCCGTTCCATATAATCTATAATGGTGGAGTGTATTTGTCAAAAGCTAAAGGAGAGCTCAGTACAATGAGAGTCACGGGGAGCCTGTGATTTTTAAAAAGGAAAGCATTTAAGAGGTTGGAGGATCCTGGGGGAAAACCTGGGCTGTGCAGAGAGAATTTAACAGTATTAAGAATGTGTGAAGCCACTTCCAGGATGGGAGCTGGGCGAGGACGCTGACCTAAGCGGCTTTGGAAGGAAGCAGGGCCTGTAAGACTGAAAGCCGAGGGGGCAGCAGGGGTCTCCGTGTGTCTGATAGAGTCCTTTCCCCGTGGGCCAAGTGACTCCACCGCAGTCACTGGGACTTAGCAGTTAAGGAAACATGTGATAGAGAAAAGAACCACAGTAGACATTGTAGTTGGGGTTCACAGACTGACAAGAGGAGGACCTAGGCTCCTGAGGCAATGATTCAGGGTAGAAGTTAGGTCCTTAAACTAGTGAATCGAACTCTCGTTAAATTCCATGTATAATGGCCATCCGTAAAAATAGATGTGTGTATACAAACACGCGCCCGTTTCCTTCCTTCTGTCTCTCAAGAAGTGGCATCTCCATGGCAACAAGTACCCATAATGCCCAGATTCTGGTTTCTAATCCCATTCTCCAAAACAGAAAACGGAGCTCCTGGGAGAGACGGTTCCAATTCCAAGATCAGGGCAGGAAGGATAGGAAGGGAGCCTGGGGCACACTGTAGCCAAGAAGTAAGGACGCTCGCAGAAACAAGCAAGGCACGTCGAGTTTCCAGGGCAGTATCCAGGTAACGGGGGGGGGGGGGGGGCGGGGGGGCGCTAAATGAGAAGAATTTGTATGGCAACAAAATGGTAAGATTTTCACCATCAAAATGAAGTCCTGTTGGACCAGAACTTAATGTAAAGCATAAATGTGGTAGACACCGCCCCATCTCTGATTTCACCTCTCAAAATTTTAGTAGCTTGCAGTTGACTGTAGTTAAAAATCATTAAATGGAAAACTCCAGAAATAAGTCAAAATGGGTTTTAAAGTACACACTGTTCTGTGTAGTGTGATAAAATCTCACCCTGTCCTGCTCTGTGCTACCCCAGGGGTAAGTCATCCCTTCATCCAGGTTATCTACTCTGTATGCCCTACCCACCTGTGAGTCACTTAGCAGCCACCTTGGTCATCAGAACAACTGTCACAGTATCGGAACCCTCCTCCCTGGTTTCAGATACCAACTGGGAAGCTCGTAGCACACATGCCATAGCAGAAGGGTGACAAATTATGTTGCCACTCCACCCTCAAATGAGAGGAACACAAGTCAGCCCTGAAGTGTAGGGTGGGCAGAGTGACTTCTCTCCAAAGAGTTCAAAAGGGACAGGAGTAAAGGAGAGTGGCTTTACCATGGGAAAACCTGAACTAGATACTTCGAGGCAAGTGACCACCACCAACAACCAGAAATCCAGGCGTGGTGGCCCACACCTGTAATCTTGGCTCTGGTTACCATGCAGGTGCTGGGCATCAAACCCAGGTCCTCCAGAAGAACAGGCGGTGCTCTTAATGGCTTTGCCACAGTGTTTGTTTTTTGCTCTCCTAAGTAGAAGGAAGACCAGCCGGGCATTGAGGGCTGTCAGTTTCCAGGGCAGGCTACAGGGACCAGCACCCCGCTTGGCTTCTGTTCCCAGTGGTAGACTTCACGTCAGCACCACAGGCCCCTCAGCTCTAAGACCTGGGTAACTACTAGCACTGGACAAAGAGTATTCTAGGATCCAAGATCAAAGCTATGTTTAAGTGTTACCAAGAATTTCCAGAAACACTGCAGAGGGCTAGATACGATGGGGGCTGGGGGTAATAAAACTCATTAGGGGGCCTTAAAAGAGCGAAGGCAAGCCTGCAAGATGAAAGGGGATCCCGGTGGGACAAGGGACAAGGTCCAGGATGATAAAAGATAGAGGAGCATTCCTCACTATTCTGAGCCGGTTCCCAGGGCAACCGACCTCCTTTTGTTGGAGTCTCTGAAGGAGGCAAATCCTCCAGGAAGCTCAGCTGTCCAGACAGTGAGGGTGAGGGTGGGGAGCTTTGCCCCTAACTCTGGCTAATTAGCTTTGTCTCTGGCCAGCACCTGGCTGTTGCCCCAGGTCTCTCTAACAGTTCTGCCTCTCCTCACACATGGTGGGCACCAGGAAGCTGATCCAACGGGAGCTGAGCCAGTAGTCACAGCCGCATAGAAAAGATCCATCCGGAAGAGGCAACCAAAGAGCTTTGTCTCCTTGAATTAGTGAAAGCTAACAATGGAGGGAGGGTGCAAGGGGGGGGGATGAGTGGGATTGGGGTACAGGATGTGAAATTCAGAACCAAAAAAAGGGTTATTTTAAGTGTTCATATAAACTAATGCTTTAAGAGCTGGGGCCTTGGCTCGATCGGCAGAGAGCTTCCCGGAATGCTTTCCTTGCACCACATAAACTGGGCATCAAGGTGAGCACCTGAAATCCCAGACATGAAGTCATGAGTTCAAATTCCCGCAATTACATGGTCAGCCTGGACTACATGAGACCCTATAACATGACGACGACGACAACGACGATGATGATGATGATGATGAAATAGTGTGTGTATTGGGGGATTGAACCCACAATCATCTGAATACTGAGAAGGTGCTCTACCACTAAGCTGCATCCTCAGCCTATACTACTATTTTAAAGAAGAGCTAGGGGTGGTTAAGAGCACCGACTGCTCTTCCGGAGGTCAAGAGTTCAAATCCTAGCAACCACATGGTGGTTCACAACCATCCGTAATGAGAAACAAATACAGGCCAGAGCCAGCAGGGGCCAGAGAAAAAGGGAGAAAGGGAAGCAGAGAGTGGGGATAGTGGGAAGGGTGGGAAGAGTGTGGAGGGTGGGGGTGGGGATGAGTGGGAAGGAGCTAGGAGCACAGGCCTATAACCCCAGCTATTCAGTGGGCTACATAGAAAGACTGAGATCGAAAGCTATCCTGGGCACACAGTAAGTTGGTGTCCAATATTAACAACTTAACAAAACCCTAACCACAATTTTTTAAAGGAGCATACATACAGAGAGAGAGAGAGAGAGAGAGAGAGAGAGAGAGAGAGAGAATTTGCCTAGCATCCAGAGAGCCCAGAGTTCAATCCCCAACATCACAAAAAATAATAATAAACTAATCAGTAACTTAAAAAACTATATCAGTTCAATTGTGAAACATCATCACTGTGGCTTTGTCAATAGAACTGGAAACAAACAAAAAAAAACCTGCCAGACGTGGCGGTCAGGCTGTTGTCACAGGTAGACAATACCAGCACCCAGGCAGGATGAACCTGGCATGCCTCCGCAGCCCCTCCCTGTGAGCTCTGAGAGAGTTCCAGAGAGTCATGCCAGCTCTCCTGGCACGTGGACAGGCTTCCACTCTCTTAGGAAAAGCCTTGGACAGCACATCTCTGCTTCGAGATGTAAAGACATAGGCCCGGTCTGAAACAGGTATGTGTACAAAGGCAGATGTGATTTGGGTCACTCCTAAACCACCTCACAGAGTGAAGATGTGCAAACTGCTTGAAGAACCTGCAGAGACAGACACTGAATCCAGCTGGAGCAGAGACCGGCATGTTTTCAAAGACCCAAGATAGACTTCTGTGACTATGAAGCCAGAAGACGTTCAAGGTCATCTCAGGATACATAAGACCTTGTCTCGGGCTGCAGAGATGGCTCAGAGGTTAAGAGTACTGGCTGCTCTTCCAGAGGTCCTGAGTTCAATTCCCAGCAACCACATGGTGGCTCACAACCATCCGTAATGAGATCTGATGCCCTCTTCTGGTGTGTCTGAAGACAGCGACAGTGTGTTCATATACATAAAATAAATTAATTGAAAAGACCCTGTCAAAAAACAAAAACAAACAAACAAACCCCAGATACTTTTAGGCACAGAAGGCCATACAGTGTTTGTCACAACTGTCCAGGTCTGCCCTGTGACACTGAAGCAGCTATTGACAAAACATAAATGGAGGCCTGCACTTGTGTGCCAACAAAACCTTGTGTAAAAGAAACTTTTATTTTCCTGATATAACTTTTGTCTCCGAGGCTCACTGCCTCCCTCTGCTAACCTAGGCCTAGTCCTGGAGACGTCTGGCCTTCATACAATCTTATGTAGACCTAAATGTTTTCCGCCTTGGAGACTTACTGCCAAATAATAAGTTCTTTCTGAACTCTAACTGGCTGGCTCACCCAGCTGCTCTGGCTCAGACTTCTCTCCTAGCTGACTGATTCGATCTGACGTCTCTCTCGGCCTCCGACCAAGTTGCTCTGCTTGGCCTCATACTACCTTTGGGCATCTACTCTAATCTGGCTCCTCCTCATTCTCTGGTTCGTCCTGTCTTCACCTGTGTCTAGCTTGGTCATTCTCTGCAACCCGTCTCTCTAAAACTCTCCCAGGAACACCGCCTCCTCCTTCCTCTCTGCACTGCTCTCTCAGGTCAACTCTTTCCCTCTCTCTTCTAGTGAGAGTTGGGCATATCTTATTATGTCAAATCTTTCCCTGATTTGTTGTTTTGTCTGCCACTCGATTAGATGTCACTTTCAAACATGGGTGCTTCCTTCTACAAAGTAACTTTACCTTCATTGTTTGGGACTAAAGGTGTGTACTATGAGAATGTCTGTATTCCAGCCAGAGGGATTAAAGGTGTGTGATAAGGCTGAGCCACACCACAACTAGAAACAGGTTTTTCCAGTAAACAGCACAACCTTGGGGTTCACCGTGTGATCAAATATCCTGCAACGACCTTATTTACAGGCTAGGGGGATTGCTTAGGTTAAGTATCTTCCCATAAGTGTGAGGACCAAGGCCTGGATCACCAGAGCCCACACAAATGCCAGGCAGGTATGGTACCCCATCTCTAAGTTCAGACACAGAATGTAGAGATTGGGGATCCCCAGAGCAGGCAGGCAGGCAAAGGAGACAGGGTTTGACTGAGAAACCCTGCCTCAGTGAGTTCAGTGGAAAAGAGATGGAGTTCCACATACATGAACACACATGTGCACATGCACTCACACATGTGTAAACATGCAAGCACATGGGAAATGGAAAAGAGATCAACAGGTATGCTACATTTCACCTGCAGGATGTATTTTTGCTAACATCCTCTTCTAGCCTCTGTGGGCACCAGGCATGCATGTGGTGCATAGACTTACATGCAGAACTAATACCCACGAACATAAAATTAAAAAGTGGTTGCAATCTTGTGTCCAGACCTCCTCCCCATCCTTCCTGCTCCCTATATCACCCTCTGACAACACAGGGTTCAAAGTACCTCAAACACACCTTCTACCCCTGAATCTCATGTCTGGTTTTTCACCCAACGTGAAGGTCCAGCTAAAACACTTACCCTTGCCTTATGCTTCTGTTGGACTTATTCTAGAAGGATAACCACTCCCTCATCATTCCACTACAAAGTCGGGGGTGGGGTTGTGTTGTGGGGTGCACCTGTGGGTACAGGCGGGCACATTCACAGCACAGATGTAGAAGTCCGAGGACAACCTCAGGGGGTCAGTTCTCAGGTGTCTCCCACTGGCCACTCCTAATGCTTCCAGACGTCTTCCCTCCGCCACCCAGCACGAAGATTGCAGGCACATGCCACCACACCTGGCTTTATGCAAGGTTTCTGAGGATCGAATGAGGTCGTCACTCTTGGGAGACAAGTGCTTTACCAACTGAGCCATGCCCTCGTCACAACATGCCTTTACCATGCAGTTCAGCTTCATCTGCATTTCCTTTGGACGGCAGGAATGTGCTCCCCGTATGAGGGGCTTCACCCTCGTACTACCTTACAGTTTGTGCTTGACAAGGGTTTATTCACTTTCCTACTGTAACAGCCCATGTTCCCTCAAGATCATCCTGTGCACCCCAAAACAAGTTGTTCACAACCACGGGAGATTCCCTCAAGTCCAGGATTCTCCACAAATTCTCGAGATATTTTTGTGCCCATAACATCTTGTGGGTCAAGGTCAGGAACACTGCTGTTCATTCTACCACTCAGAAAGCGGTACCCAGAACAAACTATTAGCCCCAAATCAAATAGTGCAGAGGCTGAGACCCTGGGAAGCCTCAACACTTCAGCTTACCTCCCCAAGTTACCGCAAACCTAAAATACAGAGACACAATCTGTGGAAGTCTGCACATATGCCACAGACACATCCAGAAAGCCGGCATGCTCGAGAATACTGTGTGATATAAGCCAACTAAAAATAGCACAGACTCACTGGAGACACAGAAATTGGCTGGCAAAGCGGGATGGACAGAGGCCACACAGACAGCGCTGAATATGATTCATGCAGAGCTCCAAGCCTGGTCATACAAGCGACAGAGCACACACTCAGCAGATGTTCACATAGAAGGGGTCATTCTGATACCACGGACAAGATCCCAGGCGTCACAAGAGTGACAAACCCAGAGCCTTCTCAAGCCACTGACATGTGGAACCCAAACCCAAACCCAATGGAAATCAGATCCATGATCCAAGCTGAACTTAAAACATGTTCAACTACCATGAGTCTACAGATGCACCAGCAGGGACAGAGGGACTCTAGGATAAATAAGGGATATTTTTCAGCCACATCATCTTATAAAATCAACTTCTGAAAGAGAACATGGCCATTGCCTATTTATATCAGCTTCCACCAGAACAAACGGCAAACACTTCCTTAGTAACAGAATCTATCATCTTTACACTGACTTGGTAAATTTTGCAGATAACTAAGCCTAAAATATGAGTGTGTGTGAAAGCATGTGCATATGGGCACATGTGTGTGCATATGCATATGTGCATGTGTGTGCGTGAAAGCATGTGCATATGTGCACTGTGTGTGCATATGCATACGTGCATGTGTGCGCGCGCGATGTGTGTGTGTGTGTGTGTGTGTGTGTGTGTGTGTATGTGTCTGTGTGTGTCTGTGTGTGACTTCCTCCTTTCATGAGCAGAGATGTATATTCAGTGTTCCTTTCCTGGCTGTTTAGGGTCATCTCAACATGTCTAACATTCTCCTCTACAGATATGACCTTTGTAGTCTGTTGGGAAGGCAAGAGGTTTGTCCTGATGTTGTATAGCTATTTCTCTGAGCTGAAGGGAGGTTGGGGGTGGGGGAAGAAAGACAGCATAAGATTAAAGAAGCAATAGGACTGAGCAACTAGAAGCACTCACTGCTCTTGCGGAGGGTCTGTATTCTATTCCAGGCAGTGGCTCACAATTAACTCTAACTCCAGTTCCAGGGACTCTGACGCTCTCTTCTAGACTCCACAGGTACTACACATTACACTAAATATATCATATATACAGTCACACACACACACACACACACACACACACACACGTAAAACAAAACTAATACATCTTTTAAGATTTGTATTGTATGTAGAAGAGTGTTTGCCATATGTGTTCTTGTATACTCTGTGTATGCCTAGTGCCCAAAGAAAGCAGAAAGGGGCAGGCATTGGAACCCCTGAAACTGAAGCTACTACAGATGGGTGGAGCTGCCATGTGGGTCCTAGAAAGCAACATGGGTCCTCTTAAAGAGCAGCAAGTGCTTTTAACAGCTGAGCCATCTCCCCAAGACATGCATAGTGCAAGTGTATACCCTCGACCACACATATAAATAAAAATAAATCTTTAAGAACAGATTCAGGAAGCTAAAGAAACCTATAAGACTCAGGATACTTAGAAAGTTACAAGATACACAAGTCCCCGCCCTGCTGTTACATAAATAATAGCAATTGCTGGAGGGAGGGGACTGTCAGAGGTTCCGACCAATGGTGCGGGGAGCATAGGGGATGCAGCCTCCATGAGTGGTCACCCATGTGGGAGGCAAGGAGGCAGTAGTTGTT
The DNA here is from genome assembly GCF_900095145.1 of Mus pahari. Lineage (NCBI taxonomy): Eukaryota > Metazoa > Chordata > Mammalia > Rodentia > Muridae > Mus > Mus pahari. The sequence goes on along the minus strand of NC_034599.1, from coordinate 108,003,733 downwards.
TGGCAATGCTGCTACCTTGGAATCAACTGTGTTGCCTTGGGTAACCCTTCACCCATGTACCAAGGAACTCACTGGTTCGCCAAGCTGCCCCTGGGTGAAGACTTTCCAGGGCAGCTGCTTTGGGGTCCCCCACACTCCTGTTGCCACACCTTCCCCACACTCCTGTTGGCATATCTTCATGCATGTTTTGGAAGTAGGCCAAATAAACTCATTTGTTCCCAAGGTAAGCTCTGGTGGAATTGACCTTATTTGTGACTGGGATGTTAGAAGAAAGGGGAAGGGAGATGTTTACAGCTCCCTAGAGCAGCAGTCCTCAACCTGTGGGGTGCAACCCCTTTGGGGGTCAAATGACCCCTTCACATGAGTCACCTAAGACCATCGGAAAACACATATTTAAGTTATGCTTCATAACAGTAGCAAAATTACAGTTATGAAGGAGCAAAGCAGATAATCTGTGGTTGGGGGTCAGCACGACGCGAGGAACTGTATCAAAGGGTCACAGCATTAGGAAGGCTGAGAGCCCCTGCTCAAGGGAATAAATTCTCAGTTACATACAGCCAGGTCTGGCATCACATGCCTGTAATCCCAGCACTCGAGAAGCAGAGACAGGAGGATCGCTGTGAGTTCAGAGTTGCCTGGCCAGTTCCAGGCCAGTCAGGGCAGCTTAGAAAGACTGAGGCAAACTGGGAGAGAAAACTAACAGAGTCACCTGTGAGATGTCTCAGAGCACAGAGAGGTTCCTGACCCCAAGCCTGACAAGCAGGCAACCGAGTTTGAGCCCTGGGACCTACATGGTGGAAGGAGAAAAATACCCCTCTAAGTTGTCTCTGACCTCCATGTGTGCTATGAGAGAGAGAGAGACAGACAGACAGACAGACAGACAGACAGACAGACAGACACAGAGACAGAGATAGAAAAAGAGGAAGAGAGACAGAAAGAGGAAGACAGACACAGAGAGAAATGGGAGAACAGTGAAAGAGAGAGACAGAGAGAGAGAGATGCAGAGAGGCAGAGAGAGAGAGAGAAAGAGAGAGAGAGAATAAGTATTTTTAAGTCTGGACAATTAACTTAAGTCACAATGAGTAAAATCAGGTCATTAAACCCCCATGGGCAGAGCAGATGAGTTATGGCCACAGTCACCTTCTGTGACCGGACCACAAGTGACTTTAAGGGCAATAACTTTGATTTGCAAAGGTCACTTAAGATTCTGCAGAAATGTGCACTTAGGTCCTTACAAAATTTTAATTCAGAGGTATTGATCTTACAACAGGCAGCGCGGGCTCAGACATCCTGTCCACTTAGTGCTCACCCTACCGTGCCTGGCAAAGACAGCGCAGAAGGCAAACCACTAATTGAGTTTCAGGAAGGGCTGGAGCGTCAAGGTGACTTCTGAAAGTCCATCTGCAGACCTGATAGCTCTCATCCGGATGGATAATAACCGAAGTGCTTGAGACCTTGCCTGGCCCCACCCCAGAGCTCAGCACTGAGTCAGAGGCCTCGGTCCCAAGGATGGATGGAGCTCAGATTCGGAAATGCCCAGCATGCATGTGTACCCCCATTTCACAGTACCTCAACCTGAAGCTGAGCTTGAAGCTGCCCAAAGGTGTGGTGGGGGAAACAGAATATCAAAAGTCAGTCTCCCAAAACAACCCATTAGCAGGCCCTACAGGGTCACCCCAAAGGGCCCACATGCTAGAGTCTGGATCCCCAGCAGAGTATAGAGGGAGGTGGTGACATCTTCAGGTCAATGGACACCCTCTAAGATATCTTTAGGCTTCTAGGTGCCTGCCCACAAATAGGACTATCAGATTCTGGCCTGTCTCTCCTCCCTCCCTTCCCCCAAGCCATGAAGTAAGCAATTCTGCTCTACCATGAACCTCACCCAAGATAACAGAACCAATCTTTCTTGGCCCAGGGAATCTAAAACCGGAAGCCAAAACCCAGGAACCTTTGCCTAAGCTAAAGCAATAGCTCAGTTGGTGATAAACAGATGTATGTCATGCAAGCACCTACCAAAAACCCTAAGCACAGAGGCACATAGCTGTAACCTTGTCCCTGGGGAGAGGCAAGAAATAGAAGTCACCAGCCAGCAGCCCATATGCATCAGAGAGGGTCAGGTCCAGTGAGAAAGCCTATCTCAAAAACCAAGGCCGAGAGGGTCACTGAGGATGACACTCGTGTGGACGTCTGGCCTCCACAGCACACGAACGGACACGCCCAGAACCTTTCCCCTTTATACGTCAATCATCTCGGGTGTTTGTTACCGTAACAGAAACCTAGCCGGGCAGCTCTGTGCCTACCAGATGTGTGACCCAGAGTGTCCCACTTCCAATCTTATCTCCTCCACGTCCTGCTGAGACTGTCACGCTGTCTTTTAGGTACTGGGTCATCCACCCTTGCTGAAGGCATCTGAGAAGATTCAACATTCATTCTAGGAAGAAAAGGATAAACCAGAGAGAGACGGGGCCTCTTCTAGCAGCGTGAAATATACCTCAGCATGAAAGTCGGCATCAAGGTAACTCAAGTGGGGATCAAAGGAAGACTGGGGGGCTGTGGGCAGTGTTTTCTCATGGGATCCAGAAGCTTCCGGCCATGTCACTAGATAGGAAAAAAAAAAAATTACCCACCCCAAATTAACGCAGGAAATGACTTTGATGCAGACAGAAATAATTTGTTATAAAATATTATCAGGGCTGGAGAGATGGCACATCAGATAAAAGTGTGTGTGACCAAACCTGCCCACGTAAGTTCAACCTCCAGAACCCATGTGGTAAAAGGAGAGAACCAACTCCCAGAAAACTGCCTTCTGACCTAAACATATGGATTGTGGCTTATGGGCTCACACACACATGGGCACACACACACACACATTCTCTCCTAGTAGGGGAGGGTGACATCAACCCCATCCCTCCCTGAGGTCCAAAGACAAACCCTGGTAGGATTCCACCAACAGTCACCCTAGAAACAATTGAATATGCTTGCAAAGCACAGGTTACAGGTTTCTAATGGGAGTGTGTGCGGGTACTCCCCTCCAAAGGCCGCAATGGGAAGTGTTTCCCAGCATGGATGACGGCCTCCCCATAACCACATAGATGAAGCCTCTCTTCCCTGGCAGCGTATATACTCTAGCCCCTCCCCCAGACCCCAAGGTCACATGTAATTAGGGCAGAGTTGAATCTAACTGCCTGGGAGGGGAGGCTAGATGTGCAGGGGATGACCCAAAGACCCCCTCCACCCCGCTCCTTCTCTGAGAGGATGTCAGCAGTCTATAAGCTGCTGATCGGGAGGACCCAAGTTGCCCGCTTCAGCAGTCAGACACGTGCGCCAAGGTCCCCGTCAACCTTTACCATCTATCTCTGCCCGGCACAGATGGGATCTGTACTCTAGCATTCCCTGCCAGGGAGAAGAGAATACACACTGGGAATTCTTTCGTTGGGAAACTATCAAACACCAAGAAAGCCCCAGGAAGAGCAATTCACAGTAATCCACGTTCCACTCAAATACAAAACATCTAGCTTGGCCAAAAGCATTCACTGTTGACCAAAGATGCTCAGGATGTCCAAGCTGGCACTTGCAGTCAAGACTGACAACCTGAGTCCTCCATCCCTGGAACCAACATGACGGGAGGGGAGAACCAAGCCCAACAAACTGTCCTCTGACCTCCATGCATGTGCACTTTGGCACACACACATACAAACAAACAAATAATGTAAGAGTCTCGGTACATTTCTCTCCCCAGAGTATTTGGCCTAAGCTAGCCTTGGACAACTGATACCCCAAGGATGACCCTGAACTGTGGTTACTTCTACCCCAACTTCCCAAATGTAGGAATTATGAGTTCCATCACTGTACCTAGTTTGTGGGATGCCAGGGAACAACTCTACCAGCTGAGCTACATTACACACACACACACACACACACACACACACACAATTGGAGAATGAGCATGCACTTTCTAACTTACTTCTGTATTTAAATTTTGTGTGTATGTGGGTGGGATCGAGTAGATTCAAGGGTGTGAGTGTAGCTCTCATGGAGTCCAGAGAGGCCACCAGATCTCTAGAACTACAGCTCCGGGCAGTTGTGGGAGGCCTGACTTGGGTGGTAGGGATGGGACACAGGTCTTCTGGAAGGACAGTATGTTCTCAAGCCACCACTGACGCATTGCTCCAGCCCTTTTACTGAGTAATTTCTGAGGAAATCCTTTCCGCATATTGTATATTCTATAGCACAAACCAACCACCCTTGGTGCCCAGTGACGGCCACCATTAATGAGACGGCCTAAGAGAGTCAGTCGAGCCTTCCCTTCCAAGAAGGGTTCGGTTTTGAAAAATAAAAGGGAGGATCGTGAAAATAATCAACACGTAATTTTTATGTTGATTCTAAAGCTCCCGGAAGAAAGCCATCGAGCAAAGCGGTGCCTCTAAAGCATCCATGTCATTAGTAAGCAGGGGAAACAGTAAGCGATACTTTTCACATTTCCAAACACTGTGTGCTTCCCCCCCCCCCCCGCACCCGTGGCAATTTCCTTTCCAAAACTCCACTGGTCCTGTTTGGGAAGGGAATACGACGTTTTATTTCCTGAAGAGGGAAAAAGATTAAATAGGTCAAAGATATAAAACTTTCATGAAAAATGCAACACTTCATCTCAGCCTTTAGAGGGAAACGTGTTCAAACTCCCCTGTGGAATCTCACACTCTACATGAGAACGCTTTATTCACTGCTGACTCGAAAGACCCAGACTTGAGCGGAGGCTGATGGCACACACACCTGTCACCCCAGCACTCAGGAGACTCGGGCAGGGAGGTTACTAGTTCAAGGCCAGACGGGGTGACATAGTCACACACACACACACACACACACACACACTCACACCAGGCATGGCTTGTGATTTCACTTACTCAAGACACTGAAGAGAATTGAGTCTCAAAATATCTTTTCATTCTTCTGCTTTCTTCAAACACAAAGCAATTGTCATAGTTACTCCTGATCTGATTGTCAACTTGGTGGGATTTAGAATCACCATGGCAACCAATCCCTGTCCACCTTTGAGAGGCATTCTAGATCAGGTTAGTTGAGGTGGGAAGATCCATCCTATTTGGGTAGCACTATGCGACATTCTGGGGTCCTCGAGTGAATAAAAAAAGGGATAGCGAGCTGAACACCAGCATTTCTGTCTCTCTGCTTCCAAACTGCTTCACACTCCAGCTTCCAAGCCTTCGCCGCCATGACACACTGTACCCTCAAACTATGAGGCCTTATAAGCCCTTCCTGCCTGATGTTGTCTTTGTTAGATATTCAGACACAACATCAGTAACTAGGGTTGCTGAGATGGCTCAACACATAAAGGCACTTCTGGGTCCCACATGTACAAGGGTGCATGTAGGGAGATCTGAAGTTCAAGGTCACCTGCAGCTACAGAGTGAGTTTAAGGCTATCCTGGGCTACATAATATCCTAGCTCAAAAAATAAAATAAAATAAAATAAAATAAAATAAAATAAAATAAAATAAAATAAAATCAGGAGATGAAGACAGGGTTCAGCAGTCAAGAGTTTTTTCTTTCAAAAGAAAGCAGAAACCACTGTTCTTGCAGAGGACCTGGGTTCGGTTCCCAGCACCCACATGGCAGCTCACAACTGTCCATAAACCCAATTCCAGGGGATCCAGTGCCCTTCTTCTGATCTCCACAGGAACCAGGCACACATGCAGTATACTTAAATACATGTAAGCAAAACATGCATACATATAAAATAAAAATGTTTTAATTCTTTTTAAAAAACAAAATCAAGATGGCTTTGTGGGTAAAGGCGCTTGTCACCAAATCTGATAACCTGATCCCCAGAAGCCACAAGGTAGGAGGAGGGGACTGACACACATTACTCTCTGACTCCACATGTGAGCACACACCTGTACATGTGTGGTGGAAGGAGGGAACGGACTCTTACAAGTTATGCTCTGACTCTACATGTGAGCACACACATGTACATGTGTGGTGGAAGGAGGGAAAAGACTCTTACAAGTTATGTTCTGACTCTACATGTGAGCACACATGTGTATGTGCACAAACACGCATACAAATATTTTTTAAATTTAATCAAAATTTCTGTTCTTCTCAGGCTAAACATGAAGGATGTGAAACGTGGACACTTTTAATATCAAAACTGGTGGAAATAAATTTCAAAGTAAGGGATAAATATATTTAATGCTTTAGTAACTACACACACAGAGAGAAGACTATACGATGCCCAGCTCCTCTGCAAATAAAAAGGAAGTGTTGGCTCATTCTTAACCCAAAGCCTAGATAAAGGGAAACAGAAGTCATCGCGGGTAGATCAACAAATCCAGGAGGAGGCACGGTGAGCAGAAGGAGGTCTGTGCACCAGGTATAAACACGGGTGGACTTTCCAGCTGATGTAAACAGAGCTGAGGATGAGCCCAAGCAAAACCTCCCTAAGCTGTGTAAATTCCAGCAGAAGCAGCATGGAGCCCAGCAACAATCTAGAAATGTACGGAGAGTTCAATGGCATCAACTCCAGACACCCTCAGTCCCCTGAGCTCGAGCTCTGGCTTCCTGACAAAACCAGAAGTTAGGTCTGTCTAGTGCCAGCTTAGAGGGCTGCTCTAAGGTTAGATATACCACGGGGTGGGAAATCACTCCCGGTCCACGTCGATTCTTCTGAAGGCACTCTGGAGATGCTAAGCGCAGAGCATGCTGGGAAGTCGGATACAGAGCATGCTGGGAAGTCAGGTGCACTCTTTAGGACCGACACATAAAATCAGCCTTGGAAAGACCCTAGTAGGGTGGGGAAGACTCCTAGGGAACACAACTCCCAACCATGAACACAAGTCAGTGAGGTTGATCATTAGGCACTAGGCCACCTCAGGATGAAGGAAAGGAGTAATGGCTAGTCAGTCATCTCCACTCTAAAGGAAAGGACGATACAGTGGGTTAGCCACTGGCACTGTAAGTGTTGAGGGCTCGGTTAACTGGGCTGCATAGAGAAGTCTGGGTAGGTCACCACCTGCTACAGAGACCACAGAACAGCGTGCATTTGGAGAAGCGGGGTTCAGCTCATCACCCGGTGGTTGAGCACCTCGGAAGAGCCCTCAGTGCAGAGCGATTTCACCGGCCACACCACAGGCTGGCTTCCCAGGTACACATGGGGTTTCTCGTACATTATTAAGAGTAGCAGCCTGTGGCTACACTACTTTCAGCCCCAGAGCTCATTAGCCTGAGTGAATCTCACTGACCACACCGGAGCCATAAAGGGGCAGTCATTCTCGACCGTATAAATGATAACTTTCTTCCCATTTTATGGCTCCTTTTATATCCACTTTATAAAGTTTTGTGTTTTACCGACCAGGTTTCACCGCATGTGCTCCGCTTACCCTGGGGATGTTGCCGAGTAGATTTGAATTTTCTGAGAAGTTTTGCTCTCCGCCTCTCCTTTGCACTAAACCAGAGCTAGGAAATAAATAACCCACCACACCTCTACCCCATCCCCCCCACCCCACCCCTGCCAAGCAAGCTCTCTGTGCAGGCATGCAGCCTGTTCTGGGCCATTCGATATGGAAGAGACTCTGAGAGAACTTCAGGGCCATAGATGTATGAAAAAAACTAGATCTACAATAGTATGGGAGCAAGTATACCGTGGGCCAATGGGATGACTCGGCGGCTAAATCGGCAAACCGGACGACCTGAGTTCAGTCCCCAGGACCCACATGGTAGAAAGAGAAAAATATCTAACATCTTCTGAGCACTACACATGCACTGTGGCATGTTGTATGCAAATGCACATGCAAAATACACAAATAAATGTAAATGTTAAAGTAAGTAAAACATAAAGTAACAAAATCAGCTTGATAATGAAATTATCTAACTACTCAAGGTGAAGTATTGGGAGAGATGCCAGAGAAACTCCGACTCACCAGTCAAGTTATGAGGCAAATAAACACACAAGCCAATTAAAGATCTAGCTATGATTAAACTTAGAGATCAAGTATGTAACCATGCTAAATGGGAGAGGGATGCAATTTCTAGGTTAATTTTCCCTTTGTTTGTTTGTTTGCTTGCTTGCTTGCTTGCTTGTTTGTAACATGATCTCTTTAAGCCAGACTGGCCTTGATCTGATCCTCCTGCCTCAGCTTCCCAAGTGCTGGGTTACAAACCTTACAGGCCATCATACTTGGTCTCTCCAGCCTGATTTCTTGATCAATGTCAGTTGTCAATTGTCTTTCCTAATGCACACAGTAAACATGCCATGAAGAGACTAATCAATGGAATAAATGGAAGACTTAATAATAATAATGATCATAATCATAAATAATAATAATAACAATAATAAAGCAATGTGACCTTGGCAGAAACCCTTTTGTGTGTCCTGAACAGTGTGAGACACCGCAAATAGACATTATTCCCCACTGTCATGGAAACATACACAGTACAGAAATTATAAAAAGGAATCAGGTCCCAACCTCAAACCATACACACAAAAGTCCAGGAAGATGAAAGACTTAAATAAAAGTAACCATTTGACATTTTCAGCAGGATATACCTCTAGCTAATGAGAAAATATTTAACTCCATCCTGTCACATTGAAATAAGAATTCTGTGGGGCTGATGAGATGGCTTTCCATGCTGCTCTTACAATGTCCAGTTTCCAGCACCCATGCTGGCAGCTCACACTTCCACTTCCAGTTCCGAGGAGATCCAACACTTTTTTTTTTTTTTTTTTTTTTTTTAAGATTTACTTATTTATTATATGTAAGTACACTGTAGTTGTCTTCAGACACTCCAGAAGAGGGCGCCAGATCTCGTTACGGATGGTTGTGAGCCACCAT
>NC_034599.1:107982754-107994836 GCF_900095145.1 Mus pahari | reverse complement strand
ACACACACACACACACACACACACACAGACACACACACACATACACTACACAAACACACACTGCAATTTAAAACTTAAAAACTAGGGTTGGAGAGATGGCTCAGCAGTTTAAGAGTACTGGCCGCTCTTCCAGAGAACCCAAGTTTGATTCCCAGCACCCACACGGCAGCTTACAACTTCTGTAACTCCAGTTCCAAGGGTTCTGACGACCCCTTTTGGCCTCTTCAAGTACTGCATGTACATGGTGCAGAGACATACATACATATTTTTAAAAATTAAAATACACTTTATAAACCATTTTGACCTCAGTGCTCTCTGTGGACTAGCTTATAGTGTATCACAGCAGAAGTAGCTCTCAAAAAAAAAAAAAATCTGAGTTGTCAGTTCTTTGGTTGAAGTAGTGACTTCTGCAGGATTTCTAAGTAGGCCTGTTAAAGTCCTATTTATGTACACTTGAGTTAATGTCCCAGGTATCTGACACAGCCTGTCAGGTAGAATGGCTTCTTCTGTCACTGAATGGAGCAGCAGGAAGCATAATTAAACACCATGAAGTCATTAAGCCATCAGAAATAACTTAAAAAGACAGGGGCTGGCTGGGCTGGGTACGATGGCACGCATCATGATTCCAAGATGCAGGGGGACTGGCTAGAGTTCACGGATAGCCTGGGCTTCAATGTGAGACCCTAGCCTGGGCTTCAGTGTGAGACCCTGTTTCAACAACAATAGCAGCAACAAAAGAGCAGAACATCTTCTCTCTGAGGTCAGAACCATGCCATGGGCATAAGCATGGCTGGGCAGCCACTCCCACCCAAGAAAGCCACTCTTCTGATAATGGCATTGACAATCGTTCTGACTCCCTACAACTAAGTTTTCTCCAGCAGTCCCTGCTACAAAGTTCTCCCAATGTCTCAATAGATATCTAATTCTACATGATTGCTCTGACTTCTACTTTCTGGACAAGGAGAATCTATCTAAGGGGGATTAGCCACTATGACTGTGCACGTGCCCTTACTACCAAACACTGTAGAGTAAGTACCTCATTCTGGACCATCAATAGCTTTCTGCCATCCTTCCTGGTCTACAAAGGCCAGGGAGCAAGAAACTACTTCTCACTGACTCTCTTGCAGCTAGATTTTTCTCACACAGACACAATCGAGGTTGCAAACACAGAGGAAAATAATAGCTATAATCTGAGAGGTTAGATATCTCAATGTTCTGCCTCCAGTGTCAGAGGCACCAAGGCAGAAGTGGGTTAAAAGTCATGTTACAACTGGGAATTGGTTAGGACAGACTGTGTTATTCATGCACACACCATCCAGTCTGCTTCTTTCTCAGAAATACTATAAGATCTCCAACTTCAGTACTGGAGAGACAGCTCAGCAACTAAGAGTACTTATTGCTCACACAGAGGGCCTATGTTCAGTTCCCAGCACCTACATGGCAGCTAACAACTGTCTCTAACTCCAGTTTCAGAGGATCAAATGCCCTCTTCTGGTCTACTCTGTAATTGCATGCACATGGTGTACATATACACAATGCAGACAGAAACTCCCATACACATAAAATAGAAATAAAATAAAACAGTAAGCTGCTTACAGTCCTGACCAGCATTCTGAAGGGCTGTCACACCCACCTCCTGCTCCTCAGAACAGAACATAAAGTTCCTGCAAGATGGAGAAGATGGAAGAGATGGAAACAGTGAACAGAAGAAGCATGCTATGGTCAGTGAGTAGGGGCCTGACAACCAGTTTTTGCTTTTCCCTGAAAAGCAAACCCAAGCCAACCGCGCAGAGTCCAGGGAACAGAGGCAATTGGCCATGTAAAAAACGACAGCCTTTAGGGAGAGGGACTCACAAGGCGCCCACCCTCCTAGACAAGATCCAGGCAATTTATGGTTGCTGGAGGAAAAGGAGAGATTTCATCCAAAGTATAGCCACAGGGCATCCATGCTCTTGTAAATAACCATCCATTCATACTTCTATAAGTAAACCTTGTGAAACTCAATGAGAGGGAGGAAGGGAGGGAGGGAGGGAGGGAGGGAGGGGGGGGAATGAAAGTTGGGAAGGGTAAGGACAAGCGAGAATGGAGGGGTCACAGTGGGTGAATATGATCAAAATAAATTCTGGTAGGAAAATGGCCTAATGAAATACACTATCATGTTTAATTAATATACCCTACTTTTTCTTAATGACAGCCTTTGACAGATGTTGCCCTTGCTCTCAGGAGTGTAAATTGGGTCATCTTGGAGGTCTGTGTGTGAGGAGATGATCTCATTAGAAAACCATGCTGCCTGGCATATTGGTCTAGGGGTGGCCTAGTGCTACACACAGCATTACTTGGTTTGGGGTTATGTTTCTTCTTTACTGTTGCCTTTACACATAAAATAAATATCTTTGTTCCTGCAAAGAAACACCTAAAAGCACGCCACCATCGCCCACCACCTCCTGCTCAAGTGGAAGGCGTCCATCCCCCTTTAACCTACTATGAGAAAGCTACGGAATCAACACAACACATGGTGGCAGAGAGGTGGGGCGGAGCTCCCCTGCCTGATGCCATTTTTAGTCAAAACCGGGGCAAGACTGTGAAGCAGGCAGAGATGGCTTCACTGCCCCAGCTTGTAACTTATTCTGAAAGAAATTCCATAAAAGTAACCCTGGAATATTCTGAGCATCAGCAGAGCTGTTGTGAGGAAAGAAGCCAGCCAGTCTGGGGCACACTCCTTTGGAATTCCTGTTGGGTAAGCACAACTGTGGAGTCACACTGTGGGGCTCGAGGCTGGTGAGTGCTCGCTCGCTCTCTGGTGAGTGGTCGCTCGATTCTTGGCTTACTGTGCACGTATCAGCTGAAGATGAAGGCAAAGATTAACACATGCAGGCTTTAGCCTTTGTTGCTGTTTGCTAGGGAGGGAGCTGAAATTCAAGCTACCAAGAAACCCAGATGTCTACCAAGTCAGTGTACACCAAAGCTGTTCATTGGACGCTGGCCATAGATAGACTGGCCCTGGGTTGTGAACTGCAACAGCCTCAGCCTGATAGCTATTGGTCACTATTCTTCTGGGCCCTGCTATTCTGCAGAGCCTGAGTAAGAAGTCTCCCCCACTGAAAATGACAATGTGCTTCATAAATTGATGCCTAGAGGTATCTTCCCTGATGAGCATGGCTTGTATGTCTTAGGCCTCGCTAGATCCTGATTCTCTGACACTGCTTGTGTGACTGCGTGCCTCTGTGTGTGTGTGTGTGTGTGTGTGTGTGTCTGTGTGTCTGTGTGTCTGTGTGTGTCTGTGTGCCTGTGTGTCTGTGTGCCCCCGTAAATCGGGTTTTCCCAGAACAGCACCCACGCACTCCTGCTCGTATACTGTCCAAGGCTGCCTTTAGGCCGAAATGGCAAAATGGACATATTCAGAACAGCAGTTCTCAACCTGTGGGTCGCAACTCCTGAGGTTGAACGACTCTTTCACAGGGGTCTCCTAAGACCATCAGAAAATGCTGATATTTACATTATGATTCGAATAGTAACAAATTTACAGTTATGAAGTAGCAACAAAATAACTTTACAGCTGGGGGTCACCACCACATGAGGAACTGCATTAAAGGGTTGTAGTGTAGGGAGGTTGAGGACCACCGATTTAGACCTGGGCAGTTTCCTTCCCTTCAGTAAGTCAGAGGAAGTACCGCACGGAATGTTCGCCAATGTGACATGGAAAGCGTCTCCCTGAAAGGTCAAACACCATCTCTAAAGAATAGGGGTCCTGGGGCTGGTGAGATGGCTCAGTGGGTAAGAGCACCCGACTGTTCTTCCAAAGGTCTGGAGTTCAAATCCCAGCAACCACATGGTGGCTCATAACCATCCATAACAAGAACCTCTTCTGGGGTGTCTGAAGACAGCTACAGTGTACTTACATATAATAAATAAATAAATCTTTAAAAAAAAAAGAATAGGGGTCCTAAAAAAATATTTTCTAACCAAAGCAGCAATCTTCAAAAATGAACAAGAACCAACCCCAGGCTAAACAAATGACTCAAAGGTTAAAAGTGCTCGATGCTCTTGCAGAGGACCCAAGTTCTGTTCCCAGCACCTGTATCAAGTGGTTCGCAACCCCCTGTAACTCCACCCTGATCCAGGGGGTCTGATGCCCGCCCTGGCCTCCCTGGCATCAGTGCTCAGCGGTTAGAGGCCAGAAGATAAGTTCAAGTTTATCCTTGTCTGTATACTGAGTTTAAGACCAGCCCTGGAGAAAGACCCTGCCTCTACAAATTGTATTAAAATATAAAGCAACTCAGGCTGCTGAAACTCCCATTTAGTTCTCAAAGCTGCGTAACTAAAGAGACCAGCGTGAAACTGTTATCCCCAAAGCCATCTTTCAATACCTTCCAGGACACCGAGTTCCGGGCAGGAAAGCTCTCGGCATATTTTAAAGGCTTCTCCATCACTCAATACAGTTAATAAATAAACCAGAACATCAGGTGAGCCTCAGGGCACCAGCAGGAAAATATGAAGCCAGGAAATATTGTCCCGTGTTTAACAAAAACACGGACTGAAAGAAAAAAAAAAAAAAAAACATCATTTTTACATAGCCTTCCTGGAACTTCCCCAACACCAGATCTGATTTCTTGCTCTACTCTACATAAACTCTGGAAATAAACTAAACATCTCTCTGGGGACATTTTTCACCTGTAAATGAAGGGCGGGGTAAGTTTCTCCGAGGCTCGTAGGGCCCGGTGTTATGGCCTACGAAGAGAAGTGTTGGTTTCCCCTTCCTTTCGTGAGACATTACTTTGATTTATTTTGGAAAATGGATCTAGAAAAAAAAGGATACAGGAAAAATGCCAGGATTATTCTTGGAGTGTGACATGTGGCCATTCCACTCCTTGAGCCGCAGCTCTCTCAGATGCAGATTCAAAGTTACCATTGAACATTTAAGCACCGCTGAACTGTCCATTTGAGACTCTGCATTCACTGGAAAACTCTAAAACCTGGAAACCCAGAGAGAGACGTTCAGTGCTTCCCTGGGTGCTGATGGATTCAGAAACCGAAAAACTCCGAGAAGCAAAGCGCTCAAGACCCAAGATCCTGCAGATGGGGATTCTCAGAGGGCCCTTCCGGAACATGGGTTAATATCTTAGCTTTGTTTCCTGTTGCTGTGATAAAATATCCTGATAAGGTCAACTAAAGTCAACGGCTTATTATTAGGCTTAGAGTTTCTGGTCAGTTCATCAAAGCAGGAAAGTCACAGCAGCAGGAACTTGGGGAAATCAGTCACTTAACACCCACAGTCAAGAGCAGAGAGCAATAAATGTAATGCATTTGTGCCTGCACTCAGCTTACTTTTTGCACTCAAACAGTTGAGGAGCCACTGCCTAGGGAATGGCACCACCCACAGTAGACTGGGACTTCCCCCAGTCATTAAATAAAAGACAGTCCCCTATAGACATGCCCACTGGCCAACTTGATCAAGACAAATTCCTCAGTGAAACTCTTTCCAGGTGATTCTAGAGTCTGTGAAGTTGGCAACATAGACCATTAGTCAGCCTCCACTCAAAGCACTTGACTGGGCTGGGGGATGCTGCTCAGTAATAGAGTGAAGGTTTATGACCCACACACATACACACATACACACACACACACACACACACACATACACATATAAGCACAAACATGCACACACACACATATATACACATACATGCATACACATATAAACACACATGTATACATACACATATATACATATGCACATATACACACACATACATATATGCATACATACACACATATAAACACAAACATGCACATACATACACATGCACACACATATGCATATACATATAAACACACACACACATACACACACATATATGCATACATATACACATATAAATGCATACACACACATACACACACTATGACCATCTCATCTCTGCAGCCCCAGTGCCAGGGCAATTCCTTACAATGAGGCTGGCACCAGCTTATCATTAAGAGCTTCAGCTACCCCGACAAGGTTCAGTGTTCAGTAATCCAGGGTAAAACTGAACAAACCAGAACACAGCATTCAGTTCGCATGTACAATAAAAGGAAGATTGATATCAATTAGGGTTACAAACAGGCTTAGAAATGAGATGTAACAGGGGAATCCATTTAAGTACTTTCTGATTGGCCAAATTCCTCACTCAGAACCATTTGACCTAAATGAGAAAGCAAAATTGAAGGGATCCTGTAAGGTTGCAAGCAAATGTTTACGAAGAAGGGTTCTCCTGCTTGAAACATCTATTTCAGGGCTGGCACGATGGCACTTGTCACCAGGCCTAAGAACCTGAGTTCAGTCTCCAGGAACCACTAAGGGGAAGGAAAGAATCAACCGCTGCAAGCTGTCCCCGACCTCTGCACACATTCAATAACCGATTAGAAGGAAAAGCACCCACTTCCCAGTAAGAGTGAGGATCTGCCCCTTCCCTCCCTTCACCAGCTCAGAAAGCAACAAGTGCCTCTGACCCTCCCCAGCCCTAGAAACCGTCACTAAAAACCCATCACCAACTTCTCCAAGGGCATCAGCCAGCAAGCCCCAGAGTCACCTGCAGATGGCAAAGTGTGGCCCGTTGCATAATGTGTTTGATGTGCAGAGGTGCGTAGGTCACAGCGTGCACACAGAGGTCCGGGAACAAGCTGCAATTGCTGGCCCTCACCTTCTACCTTGCCTGAGGTGGGCTTTCCCTTCTGCTGTTAGATGCTGCCCACTGCCAGGCTGCCTGGTCTGCGGATCTGCCTACCCTCTCAGCTGTGATTAAGACGCTTGCAATCATGCCCCCCTTTACTCAGACTCTGGGGATTTGAACTCAGTTCCTCCTGCTGCCTGAGCCATCTCCCCCCTCCCTGAAAGGAGCTATCCTAAAGCATTCCTGGCGGAAGGAAATATTTGCCACCTAGAACTGATTCCAGTAACTTCATGCTTGGAAGCAGGATGAGCCTCCATTCCGACTGGTCCATAACTGCACTACAATCACTGAAGTCTCTCTCTGGATAGAAATGCTTTCTTGTAACAAAATTCAAGAGCATCACCTTCCACACACTCCCAGACAGACACTGCCCTAAGCCCAGTGCTTCTCCCAGCAAGCTCCCTTTAACTCTGTTTAAAGGTCTTGGCTGGGGGTTGAGGGAACACACACATGTGGTCCCAGTATTCAGAAGGCTGAGACAGGAGGATGGCTGAAATTTGAGGCCAATCGGTACAACATAGTGATCTCAAGGTTAGCCTATGATCTAAAGCACAAACTCTGCTCGAAAAGAGAGAGGAGGGGCAGATGGGGACATCACTACAGGCCTCAAAAGCACCAAAAAGACAATAAAGGAAAACTAGAAACCACTCTACATACCAAGAAGCAATAAGCTGCTGAGAGATGGACCAGTTCATCACAAGCATGAAGTCAGGCTAGGGACATGGCTCAGTGGGTAAGAACACTGTCTGAATCCCCAGGGCCCAAGTACAAAGCTGGGCACACCCATGTGTACCTGTAAACCCAGTGCTGGAGGGAAGCAGGCAGAGACAGGTGGGACTCACTGGCCAGACAGTCTAGTGGAAACAAAGATCCCAGTTCAGTGAGAGACCTTGTCTCAAGAGAATAAGGCTAAGAGAACCCAACATTATCCTCTGGCCTGTACATGCAAGAGCAGAAATGCATAACACACATACATATACACACATACATATATGCACATATATATATGCATGCACACATTCATACACAGACACACACATGCATACAGACATACATATATACATATGTGTATATATGTATATATATATATATATATATATATACACACACACCTATATAGACACTCATGTACACACATACACACACACACATATATATATATGCACACACACTCATACATAGTCACACATATATATACTCAGGCACAGACACACACTCACACATAGACACACACACTCGTACACATACACACAGATATGCACAATTACACCCATACACACAGACACACATATATACACACACTTATACACTCATGCAAAGATATACACTCACATACAGACAGACATACACACTCATACACAGACACACTCACACACAAACACACAGAGACACATACAGATAGGTACACATTCACACACATACATATACACATACACATACAGACACATATACAGACACACATGCATATATACACACACATGCATATACACTCACATATATACAAAGAGTCATATAAATAAAAATAAACATTCAAATAAATAAATAATGCTCACAAAGCTAAAAGGTAAGAAAATGAACAACACAGGGCTGGCCAGGTGGCCCAGCGGGCCACCATCTCCAGCAGCATTTGATCCTGGGGACTCACGCATCTTATAAAAAGAGAGAACTGATCCCCAAGGCTGCCCTCTGCCATCTGCAAACGGCAGGCACACAAAAGAAAAGTATGATAAAAATATTAAAGAGGAACAATCCGATTCAAATCTAGTTTAGAGTTAGGGCTGTGGCTCAGTTGGTAGAGCGCTTGCCTAGCAGGCATGAAGTCCTGAGTTCAATCGCCCACACCACACTAACCGTGAACGGTGGCACACACCTGTAATCTCAGCACTTGGCAGGCTGAGGCAGGAGAATGGGGAGGCCAAGGTCATCCTGAGTGTAGCCAGCACCACTGGGTACTTACAAATGACAATAGCTAAAATTTAAAAAAACAGATACACCACTAGAGCCAAGTGCTGAGGAACAGGGGAGTAACTAAATGTTCATGTGAATGTGAGCGCACGCGGGAGTCATCGCTGAAGGCACTAATTTATTTTAAAGCGTGGTTCAGAAGATTTTACTGTGCGTACACTAAAGCTGTGGCTCCCAAAAACAAGCAACACGGTCTATGAAACCACAGCCACAAATCAAACAGTCTTGAATGAGGAGAGAGCGGGGGCGGGGCCCACTTGGCAGAGTGCTGGCCAAGCATGCTTGGAGTCCTGGCTTCAAATACCAGCATTAGGGGAGTGGAGGCAGGAGGATCAGAGGTTCAAGGTCCACCTTGGCTACAGGGCAAGTTGTTAAGCCTGGGCTAAGTGAGACTGTCAAAAAAAAACAAACAAATAAAAACCACTCTGAGCCCCCCTCCCCACTGATGGAAACGCACAGAGTTCATATTGATACATTTTCTTTGTTTCTTTTCAAGAGAAATCTCACTGTGTAGCCCTGGCTGCCCAGGAACTCACTATGTATGACTGGCTGATGGTTGAACTCTCTGCATCCTACTGTCTCTGACTCCCAAATACTAAGGTTAAAAGCATGTACCACCTTACCTGGCCTTTATTTTCTTTCTCTTTTTTTATAATTTATTTGAATTTTCTGTGTCTGGGCTGCCTGTGTGTGTGTGTGTGTGTGTGTGTGTGTGTGTGTGTGTGTGTGTGTGTGTATGCACACTGTGTGTGCAATGCTCCTAGAGGCCAGGAGGAGGCATCAGAGTCCCCAGAACTTGAGCCTCAAGCAGTGGGCTATCATGCAGGTGCTGGGAACTGAACCCTGGTCCTCTGGAGGAAGAGCGAGTGCTCTTAACCACTGAGCCATCTCTCCAGCCTCTATTTTCTCACTTGTCCTAGGCACTAGCCTTCACACCTTATAAACACTGGCCTGCTTAACCGGATCCTGAAGGTCACCTGCATTTGCCCCACACAGAGGCACCACCGTAACACAGGGTACACCACACTGCGGGCCCTGAGTGCTTCCGTCTCTGCTGCCTGAAGAGAGTGGGATACTGTGCTTCCTTCATGCAAATGAGCTCCTATGGACAGGGCCAGCCAGCCAGCCACAGACAGACAGCCACAGAAACCTGTCACTGGGCAAACTGGCATGCCTTCTGCTTTAATCTGTTCTTTGTATTCTCTTACTACAAGACTTCCAGGCCAGGATGAAAACGAAGGGCTGAGTGTCTTGGAATCAAGGCTGTGACCTCACCGCCCATCAAAGCTGTAAAAGAAGGAAGGGACACCTGGTCCTTTCTGATCAGTCATGGGGATGAAACCCTGAGTGTTGGTCTCTGCCCAGCCTGATGCCTTCAAAAGCCACTGCCCAGGCCTGTGCCGAGGGAACAGCTGACAGACCAAAGCGCACACGACAACGACGACGACGACGACGACGACGACGACGACGACGACGACGACGACCACGACTCTGATTCTCAATGGAAAGAACAAGGTGGGGGAGATGCCCCAGTCAGTAAAGCGTTTGCCCCTCAAGCATAAGGAGTTGAATTTGATTCCAAGAATCTACAGGTTCTAATTGCTATCTGTTGCTATGGTAAAATACCCTGGCAAAAAGCCACTCGGGGGAGAAAGGGTTTATTTCAGCTCACAAGTCCAGGTCACAGTCCATCCCTGCAGAGAATCATGGCTTGAGTGGGCTGGGCACTTTTAATCCACAAGAAAGAGCACAGGGAAGATAAATGCATGCATGCTCCCTTGTTTGTGTTCAGCTCAGTTTCTCCACTCTTGTGCAGTTCAGGACCCCATGCCAAGGGAGTGGTACCGCCCACAGTGGGCTGGGTCTTCCCGCATCAGTTATTTAATTTAACTAAAACAATGCCCAGCCCACAAGCCAACCCAATGTAGATAGACAATTGCTCATGAAGATGATTCCTAGGTGATTTTAGGTTGTCAAAGCTAGCCATCACACCATACAAAAAAATGGTGGTAAACATTTATCATTCCAGTGATAGGGTGGTGAGACAGGAGGATCCTGGGGCTCACAAGCCAGCCAGCCAGCCTAGTCTAATGGGTGAGCTCCAGGCCAGTAATGGGACCCTGTCTTCAAAAACAAGTTAAGAGACACTCAGTTAATCTTTATCTCCAGATTTGTACACATGTACACACAAAGGGAAAATTCCTCAAACGAGGCGAACCTTGAACTCCAAGAAGCAATCAACCCGGGGTCCAGCTCAGAGTATCTGTCAGTCTAACAAGGAAGCAAGTACTGAAACTGACCTCAAGCCCCAAGGTCTTCATCCCAGGGTCCCATCAGAGCAGGACCACCCAGGGTCCACAGGCAGCGCTTAGAAACTAGTCCATCTTCAGTGGGACATTCCAAAGCCACATTCCGTTGTCCCTCTTTATTCAACAAGACATTCTAAGACGAACGTCAAAATTCTAGATGACAGAGCTGGGTCACAAAACCGTAGATTTAAATGTGCTTTCAGAGATGGTAAGATGACTTCGTGTGTAAAGGTGCCTGCTGCCGAGCCCAATGACTTGAATTCAACCCCTGTGGCCCACATGATGGAAGGACAATACCAACTATCAACACATGTGTGCACCTACCCATGCACATACATGATATACACAACAAGAGGGGGAAAGGAAAGAGAGAATGAATTTTGGAGTACTTATAAATGGCAACTCTTTCCACTCTTCCTATCAGAATTGGGGAAAACAAAGCACTGTGTTTACGCCATTTGCCAATGAAACCCACTTACTAGTTATGTAATATCAACTAACAGGAGAGAGATAAACACACAAATCTCCCTGGGGCTTAATGGCCCTTTCCTAAGCTGCAAATGAGCTTGCTTCACCTAGTTTAACGCACAATTGCTTGCTGACTCTAACAAATTCAGCCCAATCCATTGGGGTTGGTACCTGGGTGTCTCACACAACCACACGAGGCATCTTCTAAGCCAGGCTGGGCAGGCTGCAGGATGGCTGCCTCCTTGGCCCCTAAGAAGATTCCAGGGTGTTCAAACCTTATTCTGTGAAGACAGTGGTGGAAGAGGCTGCAAAAACTATGCACGGGGTTTGGGGGGTTGGTTTTGCTCGTCAGCTTATATCAATGGTTTGTATAACACATAGCTCAAGATAAATCTTCCTTTATTGTGGCCCAGAGAAGCCAAACTGCTGCACACTTCTGAGAGACTTAAGGAAAGCCGGATAATTTCATAAGATGGACTCCAGATTCAGCCACGAATCTGCTGCATGCCCCCATGCCTATTTTTTTAATAGAACAAATATAATAAATTCAATGTCATTTCTTTTTTTTTTTTTTTTTTTTGTTTTTTCCAAGACAGGGTTTCTCTGTATAGCCCTGGCTGTCCTGGAACT
>NC_034599.1:107980087-107982724 GCF_900095145.1 Mus pahari | reverse complement strand
CAGGGTTTCTCTGTATAACCCTGGCTGTCCTGGAACTCACTCTGTAGACCAGGCTGGCCTCGAACTCAGAAATCTGCCTGCCTCTGCCTCCCGAGTCCCAAGTGCTGGGATTAAAGGTGTGCGCCACCACGCCTGGCTCAATGTCATTTCAAGTTTACATAGACATTACCATAGTACAGAGAGCTTCATGTTTATCTGTTTGGAAGGGTGAGATAGGTAGCCCAGGCTAGCCTCAAACTTCCTACATAGCCAAAAATGACCTTGAACTCCTGATCTCCAGCCTCTACCTCCCAAGTGCTTCTCACAAGCATGCTGCCTATTTTATGAGAGGCTGAGGATAAACCTTAGGGCTCGGTGCACTGGATGTGCACACTACATACTACCCACTCAGCACACCACCCCTGGCTTTGGTGCAGTTTTTCTCTTTTTGTGGCACTGGGGATTTACCCCATGGCATGCTAGATGAGTGTCCTACAAACACACTCCAGCCGCCAAAGAACTACTTACTACTGACACACGTGACATTTTACTCTTTAAGTACATGTGAGTGTGTGGATATCTACCTATTATCTATCTGCCTACCTACCTCTTTTGGATGTGTCGTAAGCCTGTATGCATGCGAATAGCAAGGACTGATTTGTAATATTACATGCATCACACCCCCTTTTATTATTTAACTCCTTTGGAACCTGCTGTGGCCATAATGCCCCCTTTGCCCCATTGATATTTCAATGCACAAGTACTGAAATCAATAAAATGCTATTATCTAAGCTATGAATCTTATATAAATGTCATTAGTGAACTTAGTGTCACTTCTATGGAAATCAAGTATCAGTTGTTACATAGAAGAATTTAAAGTTTGAAACCAAGAAACGTTTTACCCAACTGAGACTTCTTGTTGGCCAAAGACCAATTCTTTGAAGAACAAATACTGAGGCTAGAGAGATGGCTCAGTGGTTAGGAGCACTGACTGCTCTTCCAGAGGTCCTGAGTTCAATTCCCAGCACCAACATGCTAGCTCACTACCATCTGTAATGGGATCTGATGCCCTCTTCTGGTGTGTGTGTGAAGACAGAGCATTCACATAAATTAGATAGATAGATAGATAGATAGATAGATAGATAGATAGATAGATAGATAGATAGATAAAGATAGATACCAAGAAACAGCCACAGTGAAAATTCCAGCATTTGGGAGGTGCAGCAGGCAAGAGGCTCAAAAGTTCATCATGAGGCACTGTCAAAATAAAGTGGGAGAGAAAGAGAAAACAGAAATATACATAAGGCCGGGCAGTGGTGGCACACGCCTTTAATCCCAGCACTTGGGAGGCAGAGGCAGGCAGATTTCTGCACAGAAACACGTGTGTTAGTAGTGACTGTCACTTGACAGTCTAGAGTCATGTGGGATAAGGTCTCTGGGCAGACCAGTAGGGACTATCTTGACTATGTTGTTGTGTGGAAAGAGCCAACTTAAGTTCCCACACCTTGGGCAGGGGATGCTAGTGTGTGCAATTGGAGAACACTAAGATGCGAAATACTATGGAACAGCCTTTGGACCTGCTTGTTGCTTCTGACAGTGAACGCCTGTGAGCAGCTACTTCAAGCTAACTTCCCCCACATGCTGGAGACTGAACTTAGAGTCCCTTTAAGATGCTCCTGTATTTTATCACACCAACAGGATAAAAAACTACAGCATCCCCAACAATACTATCTCCACACACTGGCTTTGTGCTTTCTGGGCTCTTTGACTGTTGTTTAGACAGGGTCTCTCATGTAGCCCAGGCTGCCCTTTAACTGCTGCCCCTCCTGACTCCACCTCCCAAGTGTTACGATTAAGATGTGGACTGCCATTTTAAAGCAGTGTTGAGGACAGACCCCAGGGTCCCCAGCCTGCTAGGGACATCCCTGCTCAGCTATTCACATCCCTAGCTGCATTCTGACTTTTTTGCTTCGGTTTGGTTCTGGTTTTTTTGAAACAGGGTTTCTCTGTGTAGCCCTTGGTATCCCAGAACTCACTTTGTAGACCAGTCTGACCTGAAACTCACAGAGATCCAGCTGCCTCCCAAATGCTGGGATTAAAGGCGTGCATTACCACACTTGGCTTTATTTATTCATTTATTTATTTATTTTACACAAGATCTACATATGCAGCCCTTGGCTGACCTGAAACTCATTATGCAGACCAGGGTGGCCTCTAATTAAAAGACTCAGAGATACCCCAGTCTCTGCATTCCTCCCCAGTGCTGGATGAAAGGTGTGCACCACCACACCCAACCGGGTGACTTTCTGATCTCCCTGCCTCACCCTTGAGAATTCCAGGCTTACATGTGTGCACCACCACAGACTGCTCGATGCCAGGGTTCAAAGCCAGTGTCTGAAGCAGGCCAGGCCGGCTCTACCAACCAGGCCCCATCCCAGCTCCAGTGACCCACTTTCACAGTACACGGAATAAGGGCAAGTTGATTACACATAAACCCCCAAAACAAAGTTCACTGTACAAGTGCATGACCCTAACTCAGCCAAAGTCCACAGCAAGCTGAATGAATCGGAGGCCTTGGGGCAAGTCAAGATCCATCAAAGGGACTTGGTCATGTGTTTGCCTTGTTTGTTCAAAGCCATGGATTCAATCCCCCAGAGA
>NC_034599.1:107970087-107975087 GCF_900095145.1 Mus pahari | reverse complement strand
ACAGACACACACAGCATAGCACATACACATGCACAGACACACACAGCATAGCACACACACATCGTACACACATGCACACACAGCACAGCACACACACACACACACACACATATGCATGCACATACAGCAGACACACACAGCACAACACAGCATATACACATACACATGCACACAGTACAGCACATACAACATACCACACACACATGTGTACAGCAGAAAGGCTGCCAAACACTGCCAGGGTGCAGTGAAGAACCAAGAAAAGTAGTAGCCACTGGAAAGCAGGAGAGGCAGGGTGGGAAAATGTCCTTTCAGAGAGTGATGCTTGCCTGGGATGCAAGAAGCTCTGCTTGAGCCACAGCACCGAATAAACTAGGTGCCTGTGGATAGATGCTGGGATCCCACTAGGTGTCGGTGGATGCTGGGATCCCACTAGGTGTCGGTGGATGCTGGGATCCCACTAGGTGTCGACGGATGCTGGGATCCCAGCACCTGGGAGGGAGAGGCGGCAGGGTCAGAAGCTGGAAGTTATCCTTGGCTACACAGCCAGTTTGATGACAGCCTAAATCACATGAGATCTTGTCTCACACGTGGGGCGTGCTGGGCAGTTGGAGTGGAGACGCTGGTAAGACAGAGCAGTGTAGTTATGTATGGTATTTGCCACCAGGTCTGATGACTTGATGAAAGAAAGAACCAAGTCTGGCAAGTTGTCCTTTGACCTCCACACAAAGCCATGGCATTCATGCATACACACATGCGCACATGCACACACATTCACAAGCATACATAATACATATATACATACTCATGCACACACACTCACACATACACAGAGAGATAAAAATAGATAAATAATAAAGGCAACTTAAAATTATTTAAAAGACATACATGTTCATACACAAGAATGTTCATAGCAACACTACCCAAGTGGTTCAAAACCTGGAATGTTCTCTCTAATCCAACCTATACCGTGTAAATTATATATATATATCCATTTGGTGTATCCAAATATAGCATGCCCACCCATACAACCACACACAGATCATCAGGGAAGGCGGACAGATGGCAACCTATCTGAAAACACACATCAGCCTCACACACATAATGGTAACATTGCCAACCAGGCGGTTGCGTTGGGTTCTTGGTTCTGTGCAGATGGAAGTCACAGTGAGGGAAGAGCAGCTTCCTTGGTGTCTATGGTTCTGAGACTTCAGCAAGCTGAGGAAGCCTGGGGGCTGGGATAATAGACACGCAGTGCTGGACTAATAGACACGCAGTGCTGGACCCTCATGTGTACTACTTGTGGCTCCACGCTCCAACAGCCAGAGACTTAAACTCTGGATGCTCAGGTCACACAGGCTTCACCCTCCACAACCCTGCCCTCAGCAGGGAGTGACCCCTGGCTCGTTAGCAGCAGTATTGATGGCTTTCAAGTCTTGGGTGTCAAGACTCCCAGCTCTGAGGACCAGGCAGTTCCCTAGAACTCTTTCCAGAGATGAGGGCCTGCAGTCACTCACCTTCACTATGTGTCCCACAGTCCTTAGACACCGTGTCCCCTCTGCTTCCATTTGCCTCTGTTCCTAGTCACTTCAGGAACAGTACTAAGGTTGCTATAGCCACCGCTAGCAGCCACGCCCACACCTCCTCTTTGTGTCCTGCACTTAGCCCACTCCACACACTAAGTAGGTCAGGAGAGGTCCAGGGACTCGGGTGGCAGCATGAGTGACGATCTCCTGGATGGTGAAAACGTGAGCAGAGCAGGCATAGACGGGGAGTGGGATTCAAGTAAAGCACCTTGCTTCGCATGTGACAGACCACAGGTTCCAGTTCCACCGATCACAGGCCTTAAGCCCCAGGCCTCAAATCGTACCAATCACCAATCGAAAGCTTTCTCCTGAGATGTACCAAGGGAATGCTTTCTCCACTGGCCTGGATGAGACCAGCCACGGGGTAGTCAGAGTCCAGTAAAGTTCTGTGGGGATTTTCTTGAAGTGATGTCTGGAGCTGGCAAGACTGTTCATCAGGTGAAGACACTTGTGTCAAGAGTGACAACTGAGTTGGATCCAGAGACCCACACAGTAGGACAGAATTGAGCTCCACAAGCTGTCCTCAGACCTCCACACACATGCCGTGGAGGAGTTAGATCCAGAGACCACATAGTAGGTCAGAAGTGCACACAGCAGTGCAGGACAGAACTGACATGCACAAGCTGTGCGCCACCTACACATGCACATGCGCGCGCACACACACACACACACACACACACACACACACACGTGCGCACACACACACACACACGTGCACACACACACACACACACACACCATGAAACATCTGTGCCACACACATATAAGAAAGGAACAAAGGAAGGAAAGAGAAAAGGAAGGGAGGAAGGAAAGGAGGAAATTAAATTTTTCATTTAATTTTTAAATCAAAGTCTTCCAAGACCAGGCCGGATTTTCTGGAAAAGGTCACTCACATCATGACCTCCTGAAGCAGGGGCTGGTTGGAGTGATCCCTGAAGCTCTTAGAATGTTTTCAGAGTGACTGTAAAGTGGCTTCCGGGCTGCCTCAAGGACAGACCAGCCAGCTGCCCAAGAAGAACGCTCAGCTGACAGTTCTCCACTCTACACTGCCGGGCATGACAGAGGGTCTATCACCTGCCACTCAAGAGATCAAATGGCCCAGCCCCGGATAATTTCGCTCATTCACAGAAATATACAAGATGCTTACCAACATCCTTAGTAACACTTAACAGAGAAGAAAATGAAAATCACTTGCAATCCCACCAACCCAGGAAAGCGGGAGTGATCCTTGTGGTGCAAGCTTCCTCAGACACACACTCAGATAACAGATGGTAAAAGCGGGGGGCTGAGGACGCAGCTTAGGTGGTTGAGGGCTTGCCTGGCATACACAAAGCCCCAGGTCCCATCTCCAACACCATCTCCAGCAAAATCTAAGAGTGGCCCTAATCCCAGCACTTGGGAGGTGGAGGCCAGGAGGGTCAGCAACTCAAGGTCATCCTCAGACATGTATTGTTTGAGGCCAGCCTTGGCTACTTGTGAGTGTCTCAAAAACAAAAGAACAAGCAAATGAAAGAAGACAGCTCCTGCAGGGAGTGGTTAATACAAAATAGGTTCTCAATAAATACTTTTTAAAACATTGATTGATCAATGTATATGTGTGTGTGCCTAAATGTATGTATGTGTATCATGTGCATGCAGTGTCTGCATAGGTAAAAAGAAGGTGTCAAAAACCCTGGTACTGGAGCCACAGTCGGTTGTGAGCTGCCTGCTATGGGTGCTGGGAACCGAACCTGAGTCCTCTGCAAAAACAACTGCTCTTAACCCACCAATCCATCTTTTCCACCTTCATTACATATTTTAAGGAATAAGTAAATACATTTTAGGGTGCTCTGAGTATCCCCAAAGAATTTGAGTGCACAGCCTCAGAGCAGACTAGCAGTTCCTAGAGAAGAACATGTCCAAACACCTTCAGTGCACGACAGAAGCCCAAAACAGACATTTCAGAGTCCGGTACAGCCAGTTACCTCTGGAACTATTACAGCACCCAGACTGCAAGCAATGTGTTCATTATGTTTTATTTGTTTTGTTTTGAGACAGGTTCTTGCTATGCAGCCCTGGCTGACCTAGAACTCACAGAAGCCTTTCTGCTTCTACCTCTATCTCCAAGTGCCAGGAATAAAAGTGTGTGCCACCACATTCAGATAATATGTTCATTTTAGGCAGAGTACTTTAGGAATTAGTATATGCCCCAGTATATGTATACATGTGTGTATATATATATGCATATGTGTACATATATGCCTGCACATGTATATATAGACATTCATATATACATGAGTATATGCATACAGGTGCTGAATATAAAATCCACAATCTCATATACATGAAGCAATTATTACTGGGCAAAACCCACAGCCGCCAGTTATTTTTTAAATATGAAATATAGCCCTAAAATGTCAGAGATTAAACTACGTTTTCAAAACCTAATGTTATTCTAGGCAGAATCCAAAAGAAAACCCTGGCAAGTTGGTCATTAATAGCCCACCTGAAAGGTGGGATGGCCCTAAGTCACAGCAGACATGACTCCTGACCACAGAAGGATGAGTTTTATATATATGGTGTGTGTGTGTGTGTGTGTGTGTGTGTGTGTGTGTTACAATGAAGACCAGCAGGTCCAGAGCTAATAATTTTTAAAATATTTTTAAGTGTGTGTGTGTGTGTATGTGTCCACTACATGTCTGCTAGTGTTCCTGGAGACCAGAAGAAGGTACCAGAGACCCTGGAGCTGAGATATAGGCAGTTGTGACCTTCCTGACGTCAGTACTGAAAACCAAACTCATGTCTTATAAAAGAACAGTAACTGCTAAGCCATCTCAGCTCCAACAACCAAAAGCTTTAATATTAATAAGAAGCCAGTGCCAGTGCAGTTGCTAGAGCCCTTGCCTAGCATGCACACGTCCCTGGGATCAACACTAGCATATCTATAACTCCAGAACTGGAAACATAGAAGCAGCTGAATTCATATTCAAGGTCACCCTGAGCTACAGTGAGACCCTGCATCAAAGCAACAGACCACCACCAAAGCTCAGCAGCCAAGGGAACTAAAGCATGCTAGCACATGTGACTCTCGCACACAGGCTTCCAGGCACATGCCAGCTGGCACAGACTGTCTCCTCAGCTTACTCTATAGGAGAATGGAGAAAGAAGGCGGGGGATGGGGTGAGATGGCTCAGCAGGTAAAGGCACTTGCAGCCAAGCCTGAGGTGTTGAGTTCAATCCCTGGCACCTACCCACACCACGGAAAGAGACCACAGACTCCCACAAGCCGTCCTCTGCTCTCTTGTGTTCCCTGGTATATGGACATGTGTGTACATGTACACATATGCTCAACTGTTTCAAACATAACATAATTTAATTTTTTTAAAAAGATTTATTTATTTATTATATGTAAGTACACTGTAGCTGTCTTCAGACACT
>NC_034599.1:107965566-107967677 GCF_900095145.1 Mus pahari | reverse complement strand
GGATCTGACACCCTCTTCTGGTGTGTCTGAAGACAGCGGCAGTGTACTCATCTTATATATCAAATAAATAAATAAAATCTTTTTTAAAACACTCATACACATAAAAAAGTAATTAATTTTTTTAAAAAGAATTGATCCCTTAAAGCCATCCTGTAAATCTGATTTTTTTTTTTTTTAAGGACAAAGCCTTACCCTGTAGCCCAGGCAAGCCTTAAACTGACTGTCATCTTCCTGCTCCAGCCTCCCAGTGTTGGGACTACAAGCTCGAGTCCCATGTTCAGTTTCTGAATGTCTTCTTGAACAATGTATAACTATGAATTAGAGAAGATGGTTAGAGATGTTTTTAGCCTGCTTCCATTACTCTCACTGAATCTGAGGCCAGCCTGGGCTACATGAGACCTTATCCCAAAAACAATAATAACCAAAAGCAGGCAGTCTCTCAGAGGCCCCATGCTCCTCTCTGCTCTTGTCTGCTTCCACCTGCCTCTTTCTCTTCACACTCACGCTTAAAACCTGTGTTCAGCTGTCTTTGGAACTGGCATAACGGCTCAGAGGGTAAAGGGGCGTGCTGCTAAGCCTGATAACTCTCATTCTGGGACCCACATGGTGGAAGGACATAATCCACTCCCCACAAGTTGTCCTCAACCTCCACATGTGAGCATTCTACACACATGAGTGCACCACACATACACACACACACATGCACACACACACACACACAAATAAATAAATAGCTAAATAAGCAAAAAAAAAAAATTTTTTTTGGTTTTTCGAAACAGGGTTTCTCTGTATAGCCCTGGCTGTCCTGGAACTTGCTCTGTAGACCAGGCTGGCCTCAAACTCAGAAATCCACCTGCCTCTGCCTCCCAAGTGCTGGGATTAAAGGCATGTGCCACCACGCCCGGCTAAAGCAAATACTTTTAAAGTCTCTCCTTTTACCTTATTTTTTGTTTTGTTCTTTTTAATCTTTTTTTTATTATGTTATGGGCATTGGTGTTTTGTCTGTGTGCACGTCTGTATAAGGGTGTCAGATCCTCGGGAACTGGAGTTACAGGCAGTTGTGAGCTGCCATGTGGGCACTAGGAATTGAGCTCAGGTCCTCTGGAAGAACAGCCGCTGCTCTTAACCATTGAGCCATCTCTCCAGCCCCTTAATAGGTATTTTGTAAACCTCCATACTGTACCAAAAAAGGAGAGGCAGAATCTATTACAAGTGAGCTCCTGCCCCCCACTACCACCACCTTGGGCCTGTTTCCTAGCCGATTCATGAGAAGATTCCCTGTGATTGTCTCCCGAGTGGCGCCAGCTATTTCCACAGGGCCCGGCACGTAGCAGATACTCAATTAATGTCTGTGGTGAAGGGAAATAACTGACCAAAGTCTCCATCGCTGCACAGTGCCTATTTTGGTCCTCTTCTCCCTTCCTCCTCACGGATACAACTCTCCTTTACAAGACCCCCTGAGAAAGGGTCAATGTGTTCTCACAGGGTCAGCATAAATCATCCACAGACCACTAATGGGCCTTGGGCCATGGTTCAGAGAGATCCCAACATAGGACAGAAGCAGGGAGACATCCCCCATTAGAGAAAATCCTTTGGGGAGGTGAGTGAGAACACTCACTGGCAGCTGTGAGGCAAAGGTTGAGCCCTCACTTGAGCATGCTCAGTAGGGTGCATGTCAGGGCACTTTACCTAGGTTAAGTCTGTGGCCGTTAGTATTTTGTTGTTGTTATTGTTTCTCAAACTCTGACTCCAACTGAAACACCACAGCAGGTTTAAAAGCTGGTAAAAAGGACATAACTCCAAATCCCTACTAAATCCACTACAGAGGGCAAAATCCTTTAATACGTGTTGCAGGTAAAATACTATGGCCAGGCAAAGAAGCCGCCAGTTATCTAGGGCAGGCGCTCTGCTGGCCCCACAAGCTAGAGTGTCAGGCATGAGCACGCTTTCAAAGTGTCTCTGACAAGGTACCTTGAACTGCCTGCCCATTCAGAGCCACCACTTTCGAGAACTGAAATCACATTTAGTCATCTCCTATCTCTCCCCTCCTACGAACTCTACCTCTGTTTTCAGCTTTAAAAAAAAAAAAAAAAAAAAAAAAAAAAAAAAAA
>NC_034599.1:107951001-107965431 GCF_900095145.1 Mus pahari | reverse complement strand
AAAAAAAAAAAAAAGACTCCGAAGTTAAAAGCAACTTCACTAACATAGTAACAGATCTCCAAGGAAACCCTGGGTGAGGCTCAGAGTTCTGTATCTAGAACTGCTTGGTTCCCATTGCGACCAAAGTCCTCTTCCTACCAGCGCCGTCACACGCCTGTGACAGCCCGTGGTTCAGCTGGAAACCATCAGAGCATTTCCAAACAGCCTTCGGGAAGAGCTAAGAGGGATCTGGTCCAACCAGCAAAGATAAGCTGGACTCCAGGGTGGGATTCCAATCTCACAAGTACAAACCATTAAGGGTCCCAAATGGTGATCCAGGGATACTGAAGCAGGAGACAAGGATCTCACCAATGGTGTCTCTGCATGGATGCTTCAACTTTGGTTTGTTTCTCCAAAGACTGGCGACTGGCACACAGGCACACACATACAGACACACACACAGAGGGGGGGGGGGAGAGAAAGGGAGACAGACAGACAGGACAGACAGGCAGAGGCCGTTGTGCCTGATCCTTAAGTCCTTCCATACAACAAAAGTCCACACCTCATCACCCCAAGTGTGCTGAGAACTCCATCCTCTGACATCCCAATCCTTCCAGAAGTCTGTCCATCACTTGACTTGCCAACTTCTTTTTTGAGGCAAGGTCTCCCGATGTGGCTCCGACTAGCCTGGAATTCACTATGTAGCCCAGGCTAACCCCAAACTCAAGTTCACTGGCCTCGTGTCTCTTCCGTGCTAGCATTACAAGCACCTGCCGCCACGCCCAATCCAAGGCTTGGCAACTTAGAGAAGGGAAGCAAAGAAACTTCACATGAACCTGAACGGGGAATAATAACAAACTGCGCGTTAAGCCACCCACTGGGGAAGGGATATGCACACCCTGGGAGCGGGGCACTCTAAAGATGACAGGCTCCTAGTTGTATTTCAAACATCATACTTTAACAGGAACTACCGGGTGGGGAAAACTGTGCTGGACGACGCGTGCCAAATGCTTTCTGCACCGGGCACCGAGCACTCCCTCTCTGCGTGTCCCTCTCAGCCCTTCTTCATGGGTGTGAGAAATCCTCAGCAGGTAGGGCACTGGAACTACCTAGGGCGCTCCCGTCGCCACTCCAGATTCTGCCAGCTTTCAGCACTCGAGGGAAACCAGGGTTCCTGCCTCCCTCCCGCCGCTGCGGTGCCCGCTAGGGTGCAGGAAGGACGAGGTGTCCAGGCAGTCCCCAGCCGCGGGTGGCGCCACGTTCCACACCCGGGGAGCGCGCGGGGGCGCGAGCGGCGGACTCCTTACCTGTTTTGCCAGCCCTGGAGGAGGTTGGTGTATTTGCTGAGCACGCCCTCGAGCGCCGGCTCCCTCCTGCGGCCGCCTCCTCCGGACGGGCTAGCGGCCACCGAGCCGGGACTGCTGCGGCTGCCCCCGCCGCCCAGTCCCGCGGCCCCAGAGCGGCTGGCCACCCCTCGGCCAGCCAGGGAGCATGAGGGCGAGGAGCCTGCCGAGGTGGCGCGGCTGCTGCTCCGGCTGCTGCTATTGCTGCCCCCACCGCCGCCGCTGTCTGCGCTCTGGGCCGCCTTCTCCATGATCGCTGCGCGCCCGGGGAGCCGGTGGCCGCCGCGGTGGCAGCCCCGCCGCCTCAGCTGCCGCCGCCGCCGCCGCCGCCGCCGCAGCTCCGGGCTCCCGGGCCGCGCGTGGCTGCTCCGATTCCCCGGGAAATGCCTGACTCATACAGGAGGAAGAAGAGGAGGAGGGAAAGAGGGCTGGGAAGGAAGCCAGCCGGGCTAGCTGCAGCTGCGGCCGCCCCTCCTCCCGCCTCGACCAGGGCCCGGCCCCGCCCTCCAGCCACTTCTCGGGCAAGTTCGGGGCTCCAGGTCCCTCCTCCTCCTCCAGCTCCTCGAACCTTGCAGTCGCTCGGGGCCCGGGCTAAGGATGCTCCTGGGGCGGGCCTGGCAGACTGGGTGGGCACGCCCTACATCGGTCCCCTGCAACCTAGCCTTTTGTTGCCCCCTCACTTGGATCCTGACGGGGGAAATCTCCGCACGTCCTTCTCTCCACCCCCAACCCACCTCGAGACCTGGAGGGAGGGACGGCCCTGCCCACCCGGTCCACCCGGATATGGACCCGCCCGGTCCCTGACACCAGCACGCTCCCTCTCGGTGTGTCGGCGCACAGGAGCCTGGGCCAGGCACGTACACGGTCACCTGAAAATTAGCCTCACTGAGGGAGTCTAGAAACAGGGCAGCGAGGCCCTCGGGGCTCTCCCGTGGGTTTGAAAGCGGAAAGGAAGGGGCAGCAGGTGACTCTCCCAGGTGAGCAGGCTGTCAGCTGGGGCCGGTTCCACAAGTCAGAGATCGGATGGTTGCACAGCGGAACAGCAGGCTAGGACTAGGTGCCTTCCAGCGAGCCCTCTCCTGACCTCACGCGCTCACTTCACCCTGATCTCAGGGGTGATGGGCACAGACAAACAAGAGTGAGGAGTCAACACAGCGCTGGAGACCGCACACCCGAGAGCCAGAGGGGCCCAAACCAGAGGGCAAATGAGAAGACACGCATACACACACCACACTGTCCGCCAAGAAACTTCTTTCGCCCACCCACACGCTGGGTTCTTCTCAATCTGTCTTGCTCTTTAGCAAAGGCAGATAGATAGCGGGCTCTCCCCAGCCCACCAGTTATCATTGTGGATATAAATATTCAATGCAATCTGGTTGTTTCTAAAATTAGAACTCTGAGAAGCTGGGACCTCTCCTCCTTTACACACACACACACACACACACACACACACACACACATAGGTGGATAGATGATAGATAGATATTTTTTTTTAATTGCTAGGTAGAGTCCATTCTCACAAGCACAGCCCCCCAAGTCCTTTACAGCTTCACAGCTGTCTGAAAGTTTTCAGGGGGCTCAGCTCTAGAGATGTCCATGCAGACGCTTCAGAGGTGATGGTAAGAGATGGCCACCGAGTAAATAAGAATTTCAGTTGTCCACATATTATGAAAAAGTAAAACAGCCTTCCAAGAAGAAATTCGAGAACCACACTGAAGCCCCGTGGAGGGGGGTGGTCTACTCCTGTAATCCCAGCAGAGGAAGAGGAGGCAGAGGAAGGTGGATCTCTGTGAGTTTGAGGCCAACCCGGTCTACAGAGCAAGTTCTAAGACAGCTAGGGCTACACCAGAGAAACTCAGTGTGGGGGTGGGGGTGGGGGGTCCCACACTGAAGCCAAAGGACACAGAGGTGTTGCTTGGTTGGCTTGGTGTTTGTTCACTTGCTTGTTGAGGCATGAGTTCATGTACACCAGGCTGACCTCAAGTAACTATGTAGCCAAGGCTGGCCTTGAGTTCTGAATTCTTCTTCCCAAGTGCTGGGATCACAGATGTGCGGCATCTGCCCAACAGAGTGCCTGCCTGCTGCCACAGAGGTCAGAAAAGGATGTAGGAGCCTCTGGAACTGGCTCTGGAGAGGGCTGCAAGCCACCATGTGGGTGCTGGGAACTGAACTGAGCCCTCTGAAAGAGCAGCAGGTGCTCTTAAAGGTTGAGCCATCACTCCAACCCCTTAAAAATATAATAAGAAATATAATAAGAGAAGAAGTAAGAGAGAAAATATTAAAACGGGAGGGGGCACACAAGTGGTATGGCATGTTCACAGAGATTAAAGGACAACTTGCAGGAGTCAGCTCTCTCCTACTACATGGGTCAAGGTGATCCAACTCAGGTCCTCAGGCTTAGCAGCAAATACTTCGCCTGCTTACCAAGGACTGAACACAGGCCAGAAGGCCTGGCGCCAGGTGCCTTACCTGCTGGGCCATCTCACAAGCCTATGAGCCTATTCTCCTATGTACCTCCTCCATTCCCTCTCTCTCCCTCCCTTCCCCCTCTCTGTACGTATGTATTTGTGTATTTATTGTGTTGATACATGTGCATGTATGTGCATGTCTGTGTGGGTGACAGACATGTCAGGTGTCATTCCCAGGAGCACTTCACCTTGTTTTTGACACTCAGTCCGGAGCTCACCAGTTCAGCTCCTGTGAGCCACCATGCCTGATGTTTTACATGGGTTCTAAGGACTGAACAATTTTCCATTCTCGAACAGCAAGCATTTTCCTGACTGACCTATCTTCTTCATCCCCGACCCTCAGTAATTTTGTTTTGTTTTTGAGTTTGTTTATTTATTTTTTTAACCAGGTTCTTACTACTTAGCCTTGGCTGGCCTTGAACTCTCTATGCAAACCCAACAGGCCTCAAACTCCTGGAGATGCACGTGCCTCTGGCCCCTGCGTGCTGGGATAAGCGGTATGCGCCACCACACCCAGCTCTGACCCTCAGTTCTTGGCCGCTATTAACATCCTTGGTGGTGTTGCTCCATAAAAGGTCCGGTTTCATTTTCTAGACTTAATGAAACTACATTCCGTGCTGCTGGGTGCCTGGAAGCCCATTTCCTGTTGTGTTTTTTTGCTCAGTGAGGAATCTGTTCTCCCATCAGCAATTTAAGGGAAGCAGGAAGATCTTTAGGCTTCTGTCACCCAGCCACGGGCAGCACGAACCAGTGTTTATTGCTTGAGAGTCCAAACTGGACTTACCAAGATGAAACAGAAACTCAGAGGAGCCTTGCAGAACCAGGGTCTCTCCGCATTTTTGCAGGCATAGCACACCACTTGGATTGGAGCTGGGGGTGGGGGTGGGAGCGGGGCACAACAACAACAAAACCAGAGGTGACAGTCTGTCCTCCAGTGAGCATTTAGCTAGCTCCTTTATGAGTACTCTGTCTGAGCCAGGAACTACACACCTGCTGTGCCAGTACCCAGAAGGTCAAGGAGGAAGGATCAGAAATTTAAAGTTATCCTCAGCTACTCAGTAAGTTCAAGGCCAGCCTGGATTTCACAAGACCTTCTCTCTCTTTCTCTCCCTCTATCTCTCTGTCTGTCTCTGTGTCTCTCTCTTCTTTCCCCCCCCCCCTTCCTTCTTCCTCCCTCCCTTCTTCCCTCCCACCCTCTCTTTCTCTAGCTTCCATAAGCCACTTGGTCTCTGCTACTGAGTGTAGAACCTAGAGCCTCACAGATGGGGGGGGGGGTGATTTTCACTGAGATGCTACATCTCATCCCCAGACCCTTTTATAGTGTGGTGGCAGGGGAGGGGTGGAGATGGTGGTGGTGTTGAGGCAGGTCTTGAATGCCCCATCTCCTACTCCAGCCCCTTCACTAGCCAGCTTAAACTCCTACAGCTAGCTTAGCAATTGATCTTGGTTTTGGAAACTCCTTTCATAGTTCTCTGTGTAGGGATGGGGCACGTGCACATGAGTATACCAGGCTGCGCATGCTTCTGCATGCATGAGGAGGCTGAAGCAGGTGCCCAGTGAGCGCCCTGATCTATCACTGCCCTTCTCTGTGCTTTGAGCTGAGGTCTTGCCCGGAAGCTGGAGCTAGGCTGGCAGCCAGGCGACCCCACGGGTGCTCTGGTGTCCAGTTCCGGGAGACCTGAGATGACAGGCATGTCGGGACCATACACAGCTGCTTCCACAGGTTCTAGGGTCTGAACTCAGTCCTCATGGTTGCACGGAGAATGTTCTTTACCACTAA
This sequence comes from Mus pahari, assembly GCF_900095145.1. Lineage (NCBI taxonomy): Eukaryota > Metazoa > Chordata > Mammalia > Rodentia > Muridae > Mus > Mus pahari. The sequence continues at coordinate 107,959,861 of NC_034599.1, read as the reverse complement.
GCCACCTCGCCGGCTCAGCAATTGATCTTTGACAGTCGTGCAAATGCAATTTAATGGAGTTTCTGTCTTCCATTTGTTTCATAACAGAGTTTATTGTTGCTATAAAATATTACTACAGGATTGAGAATGTGGCTCAAATTGTAAAGTGCTTGCCTGGTTCTGTCCCAACCGCCACATAAAGCTGGGCACGGTGGTACACACCTGCAGTCCCTGCACCTAAGCCAGGGAGGCAGGAGGGTGTGGAGTTCAAGGTCATTCTCAGCTACACAGAAAGTTCCATGCCAGCCTGAGACAGAAGAGATCCTGGCAGGGGAGGGGAGGAGGGAGGGAGGAAAGAGGGAAGGAGGGAGAGAAGAACAGAGGGAGGGGAGGAGGGAGAATGATAAAATAATTACTGACTAGGAAGAGACACACACCAAATCAATAAAATGTAATTGTTGTTGTTGTTTGTCTAGAGATTGTGTTTCTTTGTGTAGCCCTGGCCACCCTAGAACTAGCTCTGTAGACCAAACTGGCCTCAAACTCACAGAGATCCACCTCCCTCTGCCCTCTGCCTCCCGAGTACAGTTGTGTGCCACCACTGCCCAGCAGAACGTGATTTTTTTAAGTGTATAAACACCTGAAAAGCTTTTAAGGAGAAATGAGGGGGAAACAAACTGGGAAATGTTCGTATGGCTGCAATAACAGAAAATCACTGATAACCCAACATCACAGGGGAGACTTCATGCCCGTGAAGTTCTGGAGAAGGCAGAGCCAGAGACTGAAGATCGGCGGTCTCCATGCGTCTGTGTCGAACAAGGGCTTCAGGCTGCAGAGAAGACTTTTGGAGATGTCTGGGCAGTGAATGGTCCTGTCTTTGTTGCAGCCTTAGTGACAAGGGCCCCATGCTTTTGTCAAAGCTCAGACTGGAGCTGGGGTCTGGCGTACAGCATCAGAGCTCTGGCCCAGCACATGCAAGGCTGTCCTTCCAATCCCTAAACCTGCTAACAACCAGCACCATGAGTTAGGTCGGGGTTTTTTGCTTGTTTTGTTTTGTTTAGGTCGGTTTGGCTTTTTGAGACAGGGTTTCTCTGTGTAACCCTGACCATCATAGACCAGGCTGGCTTTGAACTCAGAGAGATCCACCTGCCTCTGCCTCCTGAGTGCTGGGATTAAAAGCCTGTGTCACAACCACCACCCTGCTCAATTAATTTTTTTTTTAACTTTTTGTTGATTCTTTATGAATGTCACACCAGGCACCCCAATCCCACCCATCTCCCACCCTTTTGTATCTGCTCTCTGCCTTGGCGATCTCCCCAAAACAAACAAAAAAAAAAATAAGAAAAACAAAACAAAAACAGTAACAACAAAAACAACCCCTTGTCATGGAAGCTATAGTATGTCACAGCATGTCATACTTTTGCCCCAACTGCTTTACTTGCAAATCCTCATTGCAGTGATCCACTGGTCTGGTTCAAGTTCCCTGGCTTCTGCTACAGATCAGTACTGACCCTCGCTGGCACCCCTCTGGATATCCTGTTGTTGTCCTGTGTCACAGGGAACTTTCAGCTTTGTGTCTGCAGGACCCACACTTCGTGTGGTCCTGCAGTTCATAGATCAGCAAATGTTGGGGTAGGCCAACTCAGAGGCCTGGATCTGGGTCTGAGTAGAAGCTGAGTGTGTCAGCCCACCAGATCTCCTGCGCCATGCCACCAGGGCTGGCTCTCCCGCCTGCTGTGGGTGGCAAGGAGAAGGGGGAGGGGTGGATTCCCTCCTAGGCCCCATGCCACTGCTTGACAGACACCAGGTCTCCCAAGCTCACAAGGGCCCAGTTCACTTGTGGCCAGCCACCCCTGCCCCACTCCTGCCACCGGGGCCAGCCTACTTTGTTGCCCAGGCAAGGTGCAGGGAGTGGCTTTCCTGATTGCTGCAGCAGCTGGTGAGGGATGGGACCAGTTCTCCCTGAGTGCCAAGCCACAGCTGGCAAGAGGTGGGGCCAGCACTCCAGCACTCACTCCATCTGGGCTCGCCCATGCCATCAGAGGAAGTTCTCCCACGCTGCCCAGGCAAGGAGTAGGGCCAGCTCCCCTGCAGCAGATGAAGTGTGGGGCCAGCTGGGCACAGTGCTTGGACATCAACGTGGTTCAGGAAGCAGCACAGACCAGGGACATCCACGTGGCCTTTGGTGGTAACACAGGTCTCAGTTATCAACACAGACCCTGGCAGCCATAGGATCACAGACCCAGACATGGTCCCCTGAGGCAGCATGGGCCCAGATGTCACCATGGCCTCCGGTGGCAGCCCAGACCATGGACATCCACTCAGGCCACAGACGTCAACACTAACTCCAGACATGGCCCCCTAGCCCAGACATCACCGTGGCCTCACGAAATGGTTGTGCAGGCTCCTCGCGTCTACCTCTTCCTCACCACCGTCACATCTCCAGTTCCACCTCAGAACACTCAGCTGTACCCTCTCTCCCAAATCTCTGTCACATGCGCGCATCACATGGCACCCACTGTGTCCTTCTTCCAGTCCCTCCCAGACTGCAGCCTTCATTTCTTTAACGTAGAAAAAAAAAAAAAAATGGGGTCAGATGCCCCATATGCCTTCATGTCAGGAAAATAGGTTTTCCATGCTGGAGAACACAGAGGGACGGGTGGATGGATGAAGAGATGGATGGAGAGGCGGCAGGGTGGACAAATGGTGTGTAGGTATTGGTATGTGAGGGGATGTGGACGGATGGATGGATGGACGGATGGATGGAGAATGACTACACAGATGAGCAGATGACAGAAGGTGTTTTCGTTTCCTTTCTGTTGCTCTGAGGAAATCCATGACCAAAAGCAACCCTGAGGGAACAAAGGCTTATTTCAGCGTTCACTTCCAGGTCACAGTTCATCATCAAGGAAACTAAAAGCAGAACCCAGGGAGGAATGCTGATTGCTAGGTCGACCACAGGCTTATGCTCAAATGGCTTCCTTATACAGTCCAGGAATAGACTTACCTCTCAAGTCAATCACCAATCAAGACAATCCTTCACAGTGTAGCCATGGGCTACTCTGGTCTTAAGAATCCCTCACCTGGGGCTGGAGAGATGGCTCAGCAGATAAGAGATGGTCGCTCACAACCATCTGTAATGGGGATCCAATGCCCTCTTCTGGTGTGTCTGAAGACAGCGACAGTGTACTCACATACATAAAATAAATAAATCTTAAGGGGGGGGGCTGGAAAGATGGCTCAGCTGTTAAGAGCACTGTCTGCTCTTCCAAGGTCCTGAGTTCAAATCCCAGCAACCACATGGTGGCTCACAACCATCCATAATGTAACCTGATACCCCCTTCTGGTATGTCTGAAGACAATTACAGTGTACTTGGTTATAATAATAGAATAAATCTTAAAAAAAAAAAAAAAAAAAAAGAATCCCTCACCTGAGACCTGAGACTCCCTCAGATAACTCTACACTGTCAAGTTGACAGTTTAAGCTAACTAGGATAGATGGGTAAATGGGTGGGCAGGCAGGTGGGTATGTAGGTGGGTGAATGGACAGGGAGAAAGGTGGATAATGGATGGATGGATGGATGGATGGATGGATGGATGGATGGATGTGGATGAAGGCTGAGTAGATGATCATGAACAGCTGGGTAGATAGATGGATGGATGTGTAGTTGGATGGGTGAAGGGATAAATGGATAGGTCAGGGATGGAGGGATAAACAGGTGGATGGATGTTGGGGTCTCTCACCTCCACTAACCACTCTCCCTCTAAACATTATATTGCGCCCCCTACAGGCGCACAGAATTGCTACTGAGAAGACCTCCCCAGATCTCCCAGAATGCAGCGGCGTCAGACCGCCCTACGTCGTCATCGTCACCGCCCACTCGCTCAGACCCGTCTACCAGATACATCTGCACTCGTGATCGGACTGTGCGGCAGAGAGAGAGTTTCTCAAGGGGACTCAAGGGCGGGCTTAGAATCCTTCCTTGTCCGATTAATAAAAATCATGCTCTGATCAGCGCAAACCGATAGGGCATTCATTTTCCTTTCGCAGCCTATCCTCTTTTAGGATGTTAAGCTCTTCAGTACGAACCCAGTCCAAAGTGTTTTCTGCCCACGCAGAAAAACACAAGCTTTTCTCTACCCCATAAGGGTAGCTGTTTAGGATTAGCCATATAACAAATGAGATTTAAATAATGTGCACAGGGATAGGTGGGTGGGTGGGTGATGGATGGATGGATGGATGAGTGGATGGACAGATGGATAAATGAATAGATAAAAACTAGGTGGTTGGGTGAACAAACATTTGCCAGTCGGTCTACCGAATGCTTGCTAAGACTTGGCTCCGCAGAGGTTATTTCTAAGAGAAAGGATATATATATATATCCTTTCTACACAGCCCCCTCAAACTCCAGTACTGTGAGGATCTCAGGCTTAAAGGCAAAACCAAATTTGAAATTGTCTGTAGATCCAGAGTTTGCCTCAAATGCCAGCAATGACACATGGAGAAAGGAAACAATACAGGCGCTCAAGTGTTTCCTAACAACAAAGATCCTGAGGGACCACGAAGCAAATATGCCAGGCTTTGGGACACGCATGGAAAGATGGGCGATAAGCAGGCTCAGTAGGAAGTGCAGCACACAGCCACCACCGATGGCTGTCCAGCACATGTCCTCTTCCCAACACGACTCACCTTGCTTTTTTCTCTCTTTTAATATTTGGGTGGTTTTTTTTTTTCATGGATGGATAGATAGAGGAGGAGAGATTAGGTGGGTGAGTAGATGGATTGAGGGGAGAGACAGTCAGTAGATGACTGGATGGGTGAGTGGTTGGTTGGTTGGATGGATGGATGGATGGATAGAAGGACGGATGGGTGGACGGATGGATGGGTGGATGGATGGATGGATGGATAGATGGATGGATGGATGGACAGACAGATGGACAGAGGACAGACAGATGGATGGATGGATGGATGGATGGATGAAGGATGGATGGGTGGATGGATGGATGAATGAATGGATGGTCAAATAGATATATTTTGGGGTGGATAAGTCTCCATATGTAGCCTAAGCTGGTCTGGAAGTCACTCTGTAGCCCAGGATGGCCTCTAGGGATCCTCTACCTTAGCCTTCTAGCAACTGGATCATAGATACAAACAACAACACATTGTTTCAGTGCCACAAACTGTTCTTGGAGGGCTGGAAACAAAGGATGAGTGGCCTTGACAGTTTCGTGGTGTAAAACTGAAGATCAGAAATAAGCTGAGACTCTCCGGGTCCTGCTGTGAGATAGAGCAAAAGTCGGCTCAACACAGGAGGAGGAGGATGCTGGATCAACACAGGAGGAGGAGGAAGATGCTGGCTCAACACAGGAGGAATAGGATGCTGGATCAACACAGGAAGAACAGGATGCTGGATCAACACAGAAAGAGGAGGATGCTGACTGGATTCTGTTCCCCAGCATTTTCCCTGTGTCATCTTCTCTTCTCTTCTCTTCTCTTCTCTTCTCTTCTCTTCTCTTCTCTTCTCTTCTCTTCTCTTCTCTTCTCTTCTCTTCTCTTATTTTTCAGTGTTAAAGTCAAACTGAGGACCTGGTACCTGCTCAGTGGAGTCTACCATGAAGGGATACCCCACCCTCATTGGCAGTTCTGTCTGGAAGTTCTAGCAACTTCTCAGTGAGCCCACTGGAGCAGAGCAGCAGATGACTAAAACAAACAAAACATCTCAAGAACACAGGGAGGAGGAAGGAGGAGGAGGAGAAGAAGAAGAAGAAGGAGAAGAAGAAAGGCATCACTGTTCCTATAAAGAAAACATCTGCTGGAATGAACTTAGGTTTAACTACGAATTGAGATTTCTTTCTTTCTTTCTTTCTTTCTTTCTTTCTTTCTTTCTTTCTTTCTTTCTTTCTTTCTTTCTTTCTTTCTTTGTTACAATCTTCCCAGGACAGCTTGATTGCTGTCACTTTCCCACGCAGGGAAACAAGCGTATGACTGTGAGTTATCTGTCATGAAACATGATTCCCAAACTACCAGGCATGCAAGTGGAGGAGGGAAGGAGTTCAGGGTGCACAGTGCATGGGGACTTGGCCAAGTTTCTCCATATTGCTAAAACAAAACACCGTGCAGAGTGGAGTGAGGTAGAATGCTTACTTAGCCCATGATCTCCAGCCCCAACCCTAGAAAACCAACGAAACAAACAAAGAACCCTTCCCAGAATGCTAAGTGCTTCCCTCCACCTGCCTCCGTGCTCCCACACACACACCTTAGTGTTTTAGACCGGGCATTGCTATGTAGCCCAGGGTAGCCTCAAACTCAGGGCCTTTCTGCCTCTGTGTCCCAAGTGCTAGGACAACAGGCCCGCCCCACCAGGCCCACTGTGAGCCCTGCTTTCTTTCTCCCTGAGAAATGCTCATTTCTGAAAACCACAGACACCCTGCCCTTTGGGAAGCTGCAGCACGGAGGAAGGGAACACAAAAACATGTACTAGTGACGGTGATAAACAACTGTCCAGAAAGCTGGGAGAGGCTGCACAGAGACACTGCGCATACCAGCGAGGGCTGCAGAGGTGACGAACCCAGATCCCATTCCCAGCAGCCACAGGGCGGCTCACATCTGCCTAAACTCCAGCTCCAGGGGATTCACATGGTCCTCTGACCTCTTTGGATGCCAGGCAATCATGTAATACACCTGCCATTCCAGCTCCAGGAGATCCAAAGCCCTTATCTGGTCTCCTTGGGCATACACACACATGACACACACAACACATACATATAAATACACTTTTTTTTTTTTTAGGTTATACCATCCTAACATGGCAATGGTTATTTGTAATCTTGGCAACTGGAAGTCAGAGGCAGGCGATTTCTTTGGGTTAAAGGTCAGCCTGAGACTGTATTGAAAAGTATGTGTTGGGGGATGGGCTGCTGAACAGGTAAAATTGTTTGCTTTATAAGCCTAATGACTGGATGCCCAGATCCACAGTGGAAAGAGAGAAGCTACTCCTGAGAGGTTTTTTTTCCTCCTCTGAACTTGAACTATACACACATATCAGGAGGAGGAGGAGGAGGAGGAGGAGGGTGGGAATGTTTTAAGAAGTACCAGAGTTACCTACAGGAGAATGCTTATGTCCCTGGTGGTGTGTACTCACTGCCTGGCAGAGTTCCCAGCATGCAGTTCTACACACACACACACACACACACACACACACACACACACACACACGATGGGCAAGTCACCCAGAGGAGCCATGACAAGGTGAAGAGCTCTGTCTCTACAGTCTCATGTCAGAGTCCCAACACGGGGGTGTCCCAACCAGCCCCCATGATCACTAAACTGGCGACAAGCGATGGAGGATGTGAGGGAGGAACCCATTGTTTGGAAGGCACTGACAAATCTCTCATCCCAGGAAGGACCAAGCGAGATGCTGCTTCGGCTATCTCAGGTCGGAGTCTGAGTGTGCTGCTGGAGGCAGGGGAGGAGACGCCTTCCGGGTGGGCTGGTGCTGGAGATAGCCTGGGGAGATGAGGCTGCCAAGGAAGATCCCAATGGAGGAGCAAAGGTAGACTCAGTTACACAAGAGCTGGGGACATCCAGTCCCTCTGCTGATCTGGAACATTGTAGAAGCAGGCAGAGGACTGGCTGTTCATCAGGCTGTCCCTGCAAAGCCCGGGAACACCTCGGTTCCTCTTATCTCTGTATCTTCAGCCTTGAAGGGGGTATCCCCAGCTTTTGAGGAATGCTCCCTAACATCCACACGCAGAAGTCGGACCCCAAGTTAAAAGAGACAGGTGCAGATGGAGGCGGAGATGCTCATCCTGCATCCAGCTGCCTGTCAGGCCTCTGCAGGGGCAACGGGAGAGTCAGTGCTCCTGTTAAAAGTGGCCTCTAGGTGCTGAAGAGATGCCTCAGTGGTTAAGTGCACTGGCTGCTCTTCCAGAGAACTGTGTTTGGCTCCTAGCACCCACACCGTAGTTCACAGCCATCCACAGCTCTAGTTTCAGGGTATCTGGTGCTCTCTTCTGACCTCCGAAGACATCTGGTCCCCATGTGGTGCAGACACATGCATGTAGGTAAAACAACCATCCATATTTTTTTGTAAAATAACTTCTAAATATCACTCAGCTGGTGGGTCTTGGGCTGGCAAAGCTGACTCCTTCTGGGAGTGGAGCCTTTGGTACATGTTACCCTGAACCAGACCCCCCTATTTCCTGAAAGTGTTTGGGAAGCCAGGCTAACCTCTGGTCACCACTCAGTATCAAGAAAGAACAAGGAGACCCCAGAATTAAAGTTGCCACAAGGAAACATGTGGCTGGCCAAGGGGGGGGGGGCTCCAGATTGAAAGGGCTGCAGAGAGCAGATCCCAGAGTGAAACAGAAAAAGCCTCCTGCCCAGCTCTTCATTGGAGACCAATGGAGAGAGAGAGAGAGAGAGAGAGAGAGAGAGAGAGAGAGAGAGAGAGAGAGAGAGACTGAAACCAGGATCCCAAGCTGAGGCCCTAGCAAGGAAGAAGATAAAGAGAGGCCATTTGCCCTTTGCCCTTTGCCCTTTGGCTGGCTGCCAGGGATAAAGACTGTATCATCATCTTTTAGTCACTTGCAAAATTAGTATGTTTAATATTTATGTAGAAATCATAGATTGGATTTACATCCAAGGAAAAGATGTAGGGGCCAGGAACGTGCTGGGTTGCAGAAGGGTTTGCCCAGCATGCAGGGAGCTCTGGGCTCCATACCAAGCACTGCAGAGGTGAGTCACAGTGGAACATCCCTGCAGTTCCAGCCCTGGGTAGGTAAAGTGGAGCAGAATTCAAGGCCATCCCCACCTACATAAGGAGTTCAAGGTCAGACTGGGATATATGAGAACTTGCTTACAAAAAAAAAAAAAAAAAAA
>NC_034599.1:107942520-107950936 GCF_900095145.1 Mus pahari | reverse complement strand
GAAAAGGAGGAGGAGGAGGAAAGGAAGGAAGGAAGGAAGGAAGGAAGGAAGGAAGGAAGGAAGGAAGGAAGGAAGGAAAAAGAAAAGCTAGAGAAAGATTCCACTCCCTTCTGTGTCAAAGGAATGAACACAGAGACCAAGAACTTGACCAAACTCAGCAAGGATCTTATAGCCCATTGATGACCTTGGGACTCTTTCCACACTGGGAGACATGGGACCTGCAAGTGAGCCTCAGCACCACTTGCTTGGGACCCACTTGGTGAAAGGAGAGAAATTTTAGTATAAATTTTTTGCAGCCTACTCTTAATAATGGTTCAACTGTCCCTCCATCCCACAACAGCAAAGGTAGTGGAAGAGAAAAGTTATTAGGATGTGGGGGAAGTGGACCTGACCTGTTCAGCAATAGTTCTTTGGGACTGAGCTCGATCTTCTTTGTCAGCAGTTTAGTCCTTTAGCAAACGCCAGATACAACTCTGTGGCTACAGACCAGCTCTCTCGGCAGGCAGACACCAGGCACAAACCAGCAGCTGTCGTTCAATCCTGAAGAAACCACCAAGCTCGCCAATGTGCCTGAGGCAAGGCCTCAGAAATGGCAAGCAGTCTCGGGAACCTCACAAGCAGTTCTTAAGCAAGTTTCTCTCAATGGCAGCATTACCAGAGTTAAGATCAACAATGCTATGTAAGGCGAACCAATACATGTGTGTCTTTAGCAAAGAATAACGAAGCAAAGCAAACCAAATCAAGGGCTCAGTGCTCATCTCCCACTGTCTGTGGGGTCATAGATATACCCTCATCACGTGTCCTTTCACGTGTCTGCTATATCCAAACATCCTCTCACCTGTGAGCCCCAGCAAAACAACATTTGACATAATTAACTTTCCCACAGTTGTCCTCTGACAGACACACACACACACACACACACACACACACACATAAATAAATAAATAAATAAATAAATAAATAAATAAATAAATAAAATATAACTTTTATATTATTTTTTCCCAAAAGTCCAGGCTTATTGAGGGCATAACTGGACACTAGAAGCCCAAGGTGCCTGGGGTTTGAAGCCTGATTTGTGCCATATAGGGAGGCCACTACAACCTAGCCCTGCCATAAAGTGTGCTGCTCAGCTGCTCCTTGAGCAGAGCCTTTGGACCAAGCATGGCTGAGGAGAAGGGACGGTCGCAGTGTGGTGTGACCTCATGGTCCCAGAGGTGAGAGACTTTCCACAGGCTCACACTCCAGGAAGCACTGATGCCAGTTCTGGTCCAACCAAGTGTATCCCCTCCTCACACGTGGGTACCGGAGAACAGAGAGAGTGAAGGCAACCTGGGCCCATGTCCTTGTCTCCCCAGCAAGCATCTGCTAATGTGCAGCAGCTACGTTCACGGTAAGTTACAGGATGGCCTTAGACACTGAAGAAGCTAGACTTCGCCCATCCTCCAGTTTAAACAGACTGTAAACAGATCCATTTTCTGTTACCAATCCCTGTTTCCTAATTTCTTTGAAACACAGGGAAACCAAGGCAGCAGGGTTCACAGACCTTGGTACAGTGGAGCTGCAGGGTGAAGGCAGAAAGTTCTAGAACAGGAAGTAAAGCTAAGAGCTCTTTCCTACCCTTTCTCCAGCGCCTAGGTTGTTTGCTACACTTTGACTGGAAAGTAACATGAAAGGTGTCATTCTCAGTGCTTCACAAACAGCAGACCCAACACGTGTCTTCAAGAAACCACCCCCTCTGAAGCCACGCAGGAGAAAATGTTTACAGTCAACTATGTAATCGCTCTTCATCCCCACCCCACCCCATGGTTTCATTTAAAATACTTCCTTGTTGAAGTCTGGAAATGAGAAGCGGGACGGTGGTCTCAGACCTCACTGGAACAAGAGGGGAAGAGGGGGCTGCACACGACCCTCAATCTCAGGGCTGGGGAGGTTAGCCTAAGCAACGCGGCAAGTTCGAGACCAACCTGGGCTACATGAGACCCCGGGAGGGGAGGGATGAGGGGGGGTGCGAGAGAGGGCCACACCAGGTGTGGTAAGCAGCAAGCACACTTGAGGCTGAGCTAGGAATAGTGCAAGAAATCCAAGGCCAGCCTGGGCTGCCATATGGGATCTTGTCTCAAACCAACAACAGGAAGAGGAGGAGGGGGGGAAGGGAAGGAAAGGAGGGGGAGAGGGGACAGCAGCCACACAAGCAATGGCATGTCTGGGCCTTAGCAGGTCTGCACAGACTCTGAAGGTCAAGTGGGGACTTTGCCTTTAAGGCTGAGCAGCTGCTGGCCTGCTTTCACTGGGTGACAGGCAGTAGGCTACCCTGCCCGCCCATCAAAGGACCAGAGCATACTGCCTCTGCCACCTGACTTCCTGGCCTAGAATAAGAGGACCAAGCATGAGCCGGGGAGACCAGGAGGAGAAGGAAAGGAGCCACTCCCAAAGACACAGTCCTAGGACAAAAACCACAGAACTTCCCTGTTGATTGTGAGCTTTAAAAGGTCTGCAGTGAGAAAACTGGAAAAGCTTGCTTCCGGGTGCTGTGGTCTTGGTAGAGGAAGATACTTTCATAAGGTTTGTTTTGTTTTGTTTTTGTTTTTGTTTTTGTTTTTTTTTTGTTTTTGTGAGACAGGGTTTCTCTGTGTAGCCTTGGCTGTCCTGGAGCTCATGCTGTAGATCAGGCTGGCCTCGAACTTAGAAATCCACCTGCCTCTACCTCCCAAGTGCTGGGATTAAAGGCGTGTGCCACCATGTCCGGCTCATAAGTTTTTAAGAAATGTAGACATTGGTCTCTTAAACATTCTACACAGGCTAGGGAGCGGCTCAGCAGTTAAGATCTCGCTAATACTCTGTCTGTGTGTCTGTCTGTCTGTTTACTTTTTGAAACAGGTTTCTCTGTGTAGCCCTGGCTGTCCTGGAACTCCCTATGTAGACCAGGCTGGCCTCGAACTCAGAGATCCACCTGCCTCTGCCTCCCAAGTGTTGGGATCAAAGGTGTGTGCCACCATGCCGGCTGTCATACTGCCCTTACAGAGAGCCTGAGTTCCATTCCCAGCACCCATCAGGTGGCTCACAACCACCTACACCCCTAGCTCCAGAGGGATCCAAAACCATATTCTGGTCTCCAAGGGCACCTGAACTCATGTGCACAGACACACAAATATACACATATATTTTAAAACAAAGCTTTTAAAAGACTAATAGAACACGTGTACTTTGTACCAAGTACCAGATGACCAAGAGCCAAAAGCTCAGTAGCTGCTCTTGAGCCCTGAAGACACTCAGCAGTTAATGAGATCATGCTGAGCCCAACACAGGCTATGTTGTAGACCAGAGCGGGGGGGGGGGGGGGAAGCATTAGGATTTCTGCAGCTGTGGGAAAACTGAGTTAATTACATTCCCCGGTTCATGGCATGAGCTGTCATCTGTCTGCTTCATCCTGTCCCACTTAATGGCAGCTCCTTCTCCCCTCTCCCTCTAGGATACTTTGGTATCCTTGTAAAAACCTACAGAAGTGAGCTGGGCACTGTGATGTGTGTTTGTGACCCCAGCGCTTGGGAAGCAGAGGCAAAAGAATCAGGGTGAGTTCAAGGCCGACTTGGGCTATGTGAGGCAGTCCCAGAACAATCAGGGCTGGGGAGGGGGTGGTGTAGTTCAGAAATTGGGCGCTTGCCTAGTATACGTAAGGCCTCTGGGTCTGATCCCTGGGACAGTATAAACTGGATGTGATTGTTCCTACCTGTAATCTTAGCCTTGGAAAGTGCAGGCCAAAGAGTCAGAAATCCAAGGTCATCATCAGCTACATAGCAAGTTGGAGAGTACCCAGACCTACAGGAGATCCTGTCTTAAAAATGAAAGAAACAAGGTAGGTAAGTGGGTAAGGGTGCTTGCGGACAAACCCGAAGACCCGAGCTCAATCCCTGCAAGCCACAAAATGGAAAGAAAGCAACAACCTTGTGTTCCAGTTAACTCCTTATTAACTAGACACACCCTGTATCCATCCGGAAGAATCTCCATTGAGATATTGCCCAGACCATTGGTCTATACCCACATCACTGAGGGATGGTCTTGATTGCTGTAGGAAGGCCCAGCCCACTGTGGGCAGCAGCATCCCTAGGCAGGTGAGCATGGACGACATAAGAAAGCTATCAGAGCATGGGCCAGCGAGCAAGCTAAAGAGCGAACCAACAAACCAGCATTCCTCCATGGGTTCTGCTTGAAGTTTCTGCTTACGCACCTGTCTGGACTTACCCTCAATGATGAACTGTGTCCTGGGAGTGTAAGCCAGATAAACCTCTTTCTCTAAGTAGGTTTTGGAATCATAGCAAGAGAAGGAAACTAGACACTCACCCACACGCCAAAAGAAAGAAAAAAGGAAGGAAGGAAGGGAGGAAGAAAGGAAGAAGGGAAGAAGGAAGGAAGGAAGGAAGGAAGGAAGGAAGGAAGGAAGGAAGGAAGGAAGGAAGGAAAGAAAGAAAGAAGAAGAGGAGGGAGGAAGGAAGGAAGATGCAAGAGTCAAACCAAAACCTCTGTGATGCTTTAACTCCCCGTGCTCCATAACCTCCATGCTTGTGAATGGCACCACGTTTTCTGTTCAGTTTTGTGCTGTTCACCAGACATGAGCAATGAAGCCTATTGACCCACGTAAAGAGATCTTTCATCCAGCAAGATCAATAAACTCCTAGATTCTAATAGTTTGTTTATTGATTCTATTGGTTTTTCCATACAGTTTATATCACTGAAAAATAATGACAATTTTATCTCTGCCTTAGTCTCTTATATATCTCATTTTTCTTTTTTATGTCTTTCTGCACTGGTTAGACCCATCAATATTATCGGTGTCCTGTCTCATATAATTATTATTATCCCACAATATTATGGGCTCTTGTCCACACTTGTACCTTTCCCACCTCGGTTTCTTTCTTCCACTTTATCTTTAAGATCTGTGTGTGTGTGTGTGTGTGTGTGTGTAGCCTTGTGTTTGTGAGTGAATGTGTGTGTGCCTATTTGAGTGTGTGTGTCTGTGCCTGTGCATGTGAGTATATGTGCCTCTGTGTATGTCCCTGCATGTGTGTGTATGAGAATATGTGTGTGTATATGTGTGCCTGTGCCTGTATGAGTGTGTGTACCTGTGTGAGTTTGTGTGCACCATATCCTCTTGAGATTACAAGAGTGTTTCAAATCTCCCAAAACTGGAATTATATAAGTAGCCGTGAACCACTTTGTGGTTGCTGAGAACCGAACCCAGGTCCTCTGCAAGAGCAGAAAGCACCCTTAACCATTGGATCATCCCCCTAGTTCCTCCTTATAGATATGGAAACCAGAAAACGTTCTCTGGGGGTGGTGGTACTTAAAATGATCCAGAGTTGGAACTAGTATTCGCTTTCCCACAGTGCAGCCTGGGCTGTCTCCAATCCCAGGCAACAGGATTATCTGCTACTATAGAGAAGGTTAAAGGGAGGATGGAGAGATGACATATAACCACATACATGGTTCCACAAACACACAAGCATGTACTCATATGAGAGAGAGAGAGAGAGAGACAGAGAGAGACAGAGAGAGAGAGAGAGCGCAGTGAAGTCTTGTTTTTAGGATGCAACCCTGTGGCAGAGAGCTTGTCTAGCATGCAGGCCCAAGGTTCAATACTCAGCACTGAAAGTAAAAGAAGGGTTGGAGAGATGGCTCAGCGGATAAGAGCACTGACAGCTCTTCCAGAGGTCCTGAGTTCAATTCCCAGCAACCACATGGTGGCTCACAACCATCTGTAATGGGACCTAAATGCCCTCTTCTGGTGTCTGAAGACACATACATTAAATAAATAAATAAATATTAAATTTAATATTTATTATATATGTTTAATATATACATATATTAAAGAAGAAGAGTCAGGGGGTCTCACCATCCAGGCTGGTCTCAAACTCTTGAGCACTTTCAAGCAACTGGAGCTATGGGAACGTGTTAGGTGTCTGTCCTCAAGCCCTTCCCACATGTGAGACATTTTCATCCTGAAACCAGACATCAGGGAATAAATTTGGAATCTGTCCCACTATGGTCTCAGAAAGAATGAAAAGAGAGACAGAGACAGACACGGAAGCGGGCCATTTCAGAATCGGTAAGCTCCACTCAGGGAAGGTCTGAGTCGCTATGGAGGCTGTACAGTTACTGCCACATTCAAACTTTAAACATCACTGCCAAATTCCCCGATTAGAGTTCTACAAACTGACCTCCTAGTCAACCCACAGTTCAGTAGCTGGAGCAGAGGCAAAGCCTGGGGTTGTTTTCCTATTCCACCACTAGGGGGTGACATATCCCATTCAATTCAAAACTAGGGCCACTTGGCCACCCCTAAACTGCATCCTTAGCCCAGGAGGTGATTCCAGGAATTACCAAGAGACCACTCCAAAAACAGGAGGCCTCTTCACAGGCGCAGGCATAATCTATAATCTATTTGGTCAGAGAATGACGCTTCCAGGAGAAATGAGCCATGGAAAGCGCTTGCGCACAAGTCTCTATGGCTGTGTAGACGGAAGTCATAACACACCGAGACTAGAAGGCTGTAGCGAGAGGAACGTGTGAGGGGAAAGATCGCTGTCAGAGGTGGAGCGAGGCTCTCGGAGCTGGAGAAGAAGGCATTATCTCGTCTCTGTGTTCATACTTTCAACACCTGAGGGGCGATTGTCCCCATGTGTAAATGACTAAACGCTAGAAGTTCATTTCCTAAAAAGATTTGGCCCAGTTCTTCAACAATTCCAGAGCTAGAATTACAGTGTGCACCACCACAGCCAGCATTTTTATTTGGGTTCTTGGGGACACACGCCTATAATTCCAACACTGAGAGACTTGGGCACGGGGTTCTGAGTAAAGACCAGGCTAGGCTACACCGTGATGTCCTGTGTCCCCTCAATAATGTGAATACATGAAAGAAATGATTAGCATCTGTCTCTTCTCAAGGACCGTGGTGACTTCATAATATTCCTTGTGTCGTCTCCCCTTGATCCTGTCGTCAATAACATGAGCTGGACAGCTTCACTCCTCCTCAGCCTGCTTTCCCTACTTACCTCCATTTCTACTAACCAGGGACACACATGAGGCTCAGTGGTGAATCTCAGTGGTGAGGCACAGTGGTGAGGCACAGTGGTGAGCCTCAGTGGTGAGGCACAGTGGTGAGCCACAGTGGTGAGCCACAGTGGTGAAGCACACTTGTGAGCCTTACACTGTGGCGGCCAGTGCCTCGAGCCAGCGAGTTCGCAGGTGAACCTGGAGATGGTAGAGGCACGGCTCTCCTGAAGCTCAGCCATTGGCCGCGTCCAAGGTAGTCATCTGGGACACAGGGGCCGACAGAGCTTGTCCGCAAGTCTGAGGACCAAAGTTCATTCCTGACACCCTGTTCTCCGGCCTCCACATGGGTGTGACCCTGCCGAAGCATGAAAATTGATGAACGTATTTAAAGAATAAATGAAAAGGCGGTGTGGCCTGGATGCCCATGCACTTCCACAAGGTTTAGCTGCGGTTTTAAGATTTCTGTCTGTCTGTCTGTCTGGTGTTTAGTTTTCTGAGACACCGTCTATGCTGCCTGGACTTCCCAGGAACTCCGATCCTCCTCTCAGCCTCTCGTGTGAGCTGGGATAACGAGGCATCACTGTACACGGCTCAGAGTTGGTTCTGATAATCTCCAGTTTTTCACAGCATCGAGATTTATTTATCTTTTACCTTTAAGGCCTCAGCGAGATATAACTTAACATAAAATTCACCTGTTGTGAGGCACAATTCATGCCTTTTAGCACACCTGAAGAATCCAGCAACTGTTGCCAGATTTTAAATTTTTCTATTGATTTATGGGGGGCACTCGTGCCCCTGTGCATGCACGTGGAGGTCAAAGGTCAACTCCCAGGGATCTATTCTCTCCATCCACCTCGAGGGCCTCAGGAACAAGTCAAGTCCTCAGGCTTGGCAGCAGGTGCCATTCGTTACCAGCCGAGCCCTCTTGCCAGTCTCTGGGCGTTTGGGTCTACTTTTTTATTTTATTACTAGGAGCCTTACTTGGTCCCCAGTTCGTTGGTTGGCTTTGGCTTTTCTGTTTTGTGTTGGGTGGGGTTTGGCTGTTTGGTTTTCTCTTCAGACAGTCCAGAGTATATAGCCAGGCCATGCCCCTGCCTCTGCCCCTTGAGTGGAACCACAGACGTGTTTCCCATGAATTTCATACGACTCTGGCCTCTGAGGTTAGAGCTGGGAGCTGTGCACCCAAGGTAGGCTTTGAGTTCATGAATCTACATGACACCCAGTAAAGGTCCTGGGTGTGCCCACTGCAGAGTCTGCTCTGTCTGATGGAGCAGTCTAGCACTGATAAGAAGAAATTCATATAGAGAGCAAATATATTATCCTGCTCCCGTAGGGTCCATCCCTCACACTCACTCCATAGGGTCCATCC
>NC_034599.1:107931403-107942285 GCF_900095145.1 Mus pahari | reverse complement strand
ACACTCACTCCATAGGGTCCTTCCCTCATACTCACTCTATAGGGTCCATCCATCACATTCACTCCATAGGGTCCATCCCTCACACTCACTCCATAAGGTCTTTCCCTCATACTCACTCTATAGGGTCCATCCATCACACTCACTCCATAGGGTTCATACCTCACACTCACTCCTTGTTGCCTCCCCCAGCCTTGAAGCAGGCTGATTCAGACCTTGTTGCCACTAAACACGGGACCACCTGGGGTGGAACCTTCCGACTTACAAAGCAGGTTCTATTGTCTACACCTACCACTGCTTTCCTCCAAAACATCTTCGCTACCTGCTGAGACCCTTGACACCTTCCCAAGACAGCATCCTGCAGATCACCTTCAGCTGGAGAAGGGCATCAAGAACAGAGTGGTGGGGGATAGGCCTCCTCCCTCTATATAAGCTCAGAATCTTAGTAAACTTGGGGGCTTTGATCAGCTATGTTGTCTTAGCCTTCCTTCTTCCTTGCATGCCATCTAATCTCCTTCAGCCCCAGCCGGCCTTTCAGGAGTACCCGGTTCGAGTGTGACTGCATGCGGTCGCGCTCAGCTCCATGAGGTCCATCCCCCAAAGCAAATAATATCTGACACAAAGCCAGAAAACCTTTTTGGAAGCACATTTTTATTTGCTAGCTAATAGGGCAGGGAGTAAGCCATGGTTTCTTTATGTCTCTATAGCTGTGGGGAGCCCCATGGCAATCAACAAATGATTTTTAATAATAATAACAATCGTATTCTGTCTGAGGGCAGTAAATACTGAGAGTGCCCATTAACAGCAGCCTGCCACCCTTTCTTGAAATTGCCTCTGGCCAGTTTCAAACACGGCTCTATTAAACCATTAAATAAGGACAGAAGAGCCGGTGTCATAAAACGGGAGGGGGGGTTATGGTGAAGAGTAAGGTTGGAGGCTAAATTATAGTATCTAAATTTTCTTAAAGTAATGATAAAATTTTATGATGCGCAATCCATAAGTTATATGGAAAACACTTAGGTTGTATCACACCAGCTAACGGGAATGATAATCTAACATCAAATGCTTCAGTGCTCTTTTATTTATTTATTGGCTTTTGGGGGTGTTGGTTTTTAGGGTTTGTGTTTGTGGGTTTGAGACAGGGTCTCACTACGTTTTTGGCTGACATGGGTGCACTCTGTAGACCAGGCTGGCCTGGAACTCACAGAGCTCCACCTGCCTCTGCCTCTTAAGTGCCAGGATTAAAGGTGTGCGCCACCCAGCTTTCTTATTTTTTCAAACAAGGCTATATCATCTGTAAGCCAGACTGGCATTGAGGCCAGTTATCCGCCCTCCTCAACTGCAAATGCTGAGATTACAGGCATGCCTAGCTAACCCGATAGATTTTAACAAGGGAATGAAAGACTGACAAAAGTAGGAGAGCACAAAAAGTGGGAGCACGGAGCTCCTTGAGAATGGACGTCTGGTGTCCGGAAGCAGGGGACAGGGGCTGAGGAGGGAAACAGACAGCAGGTGGGTCATCGACTCAAAGCATATTTCCAGAAAGCCCTCCACTCTTCAAACAGGTCAAACACAGAGGGCGCAACTCAAGAGTCCCAGCGCAGACCCTTCTCCACTGGTGGCCCTGGAGAAGTAAGGGCAGGGGTGCCATCTGGTCACGTGAGCGTGGGAAGCCCAATGAGACTCGCAGGAAGGCAGGACCAGAGGGCGGCGCTTTGTATCAGAGACAAGCATTCACGTGACAGTTCAGAAGCGGAGAGCCAGAGAATGAAGACAATGGTGTCCCCACTGGGGTCGCGGAAGCCACTGAAGGTGGCAAAGACAAGACTGAAGTGCTGCACAGTCCAAGAGTACAAAACAGAAACTATAAATAGTTTTGTTAAAAATTATAAGTTAAATTATGTGAAGAGAAAAAACTGAAAATAAACGAGAGGAATGAGACATAGCTGTTGGCAGAGTACTTGCCTGGCATGGATGAAAGTAAGACTCTAAACTGGGCATCGAGGTGCATGCCTGTAATCTCAGGCAGGAGTTCCAGGCCAGCCTGGGTTACTTAAGCCCCCACCCCCTTTTTTTTTTTTTAAATCACATCACACAAACAAAACCTAAAAACACTAGCCATGGTGAGATAGCTCTTTGATAAGAATAGAGGATTCTGGTTCATAGTTCCAGAGCCCGCACTGGTGCACAACCATCTGTAACTCCAGTTCTAAAGGATGTGCTGCCCCTTCTGGCACTTTAGGGCACTGCATGCACGAATGTACAAAACATCCACACACAGAAAACAGAAATAAATACATCTCTTTTTAAAATAAACTAGGGGGCCATAAAGATGGTTCGGTGGGTAAAGACACTTGCTGCCAAGTCTGATGACCTAGGATCCACGTGGTGGAAGGAAAGAGCTGGCTCCCACAACTTGCCCTCTGACCTCCATACAAGTGCTATGACCTGTGCAACCATAAACACACACATAATAAATATTTTTAACTTTTTTACAAAGTAAAACACCTAGGCAATGTTGGCACACACCTTTAATGCCAGCATTTGGAAGGCAAAAGCAAGCGGATCTTTGTGAGTTCAAAGCCAGCCTGGTCTACAGAGTGAATTCTAAGATAGCCGGGGCTACACAGAGAAACCCTGTCTTGGAAAAAAAAAAAATGGGGGTGGGGGTATAAGAAGTAAAACAAAGCAGGCCTGATGGGGCCTACCTATAATTCATTCCAGTATTCCGAAGGCTGAGGCAGTAGGCTCACTGTGCTACATATGAGATTCGATACCAACCTGAGCTACAGAGGAAGTTCAAGGCATAGTGCCTTAGTAAGGAGGCTTCTGAGTTTGAGCAGCAGCAACATGAGACCTTCTCTCAAAAAATAAGCAAGGGGCTGGAGAGATGGCTCAGTGGTTAAGATCACTGACTGCTCTTCTGAAGGTCCTGAGTTCAAATCCCAGCAACCACATGGTGGCTCACAACTACCTGTAATGGGATCCAGTGCCCTCTTCTGGTGTACTCATATACATTAAATAGGTAAGTAAATAAATAAATCTTTTAAAAAAAAATAAGCAAAACAGAACAACCCAGACCCTGGTTTATACGTTCATCTTACAGATGAACCATAACTTCTAACACCATAAAGCAATTCAAAATGTGTCAAAGCTTGGTGTTTGGCCGGTTTGTTTGTTTTGTAGAATTATCTTAGCTGCAGGCGTGGAAATGACAACCTAAAAGCAGTTTTAACTCCAAAAAGGCTTCAAATTTGAGGCAATCTCGTAGGATTAAATTTCAAACAGAAAGTCTGACATTTTAATGCCCAGAATTAATGAGTTTGAACTTACATGATCCTGCAGAATTTCAAATAGAATTCATTACAAAGTCTCTGGCCCCTGGAAAGCTCACACACATACACTTGCCAGGAGAGACTGGGGGGGACACACAGCTAGCTACTAAGGACCAGGGAGAATGTTGGCTTGCCAATGACACTGACAGAGATCCTGGAGACCATGCAGACTTGAACTTCACAGTCAGTCACAAGTGACATCACACACACAGGTCGTGTGGAACAAAGACAAGATTCCAGTGCAGCTCTTAGTGCTCCACGATGGGCTTCCTGGGACAGCTAGCTCCAAAGAGAGAAGGTGAGATTTGAGCCAGTCAGAGCCGCTGTTGTGAACTTGCCAGTGTGGCTACCCTTCATCCTCCCTCCCTTCCTTCCTCCCGTCTTTCCTCATCATCTTTCCCTCCCTCCACCCATCACCTTGCTTTCTTTCTCCTTTTATTTTTTCAGGGGTTGATCACAACAAACAGAACTAAAGTTGCTTCAGGTTGGCCTTGAACTGCCTACCCCTCCCAGGTGCTAGGATTACAGGCCTGAGCTTCCCAGGAAGGCCTTCAGAGCTGAAGATGAGGACAAGAACAGCAGCCACTTTGAAACAATGTAGCAGAGTCACAGCGATCCAAAATAAGAGAGGTATCAGGGTCCTCAAGATGGCTCAGGACCACATAAAAATGACTTCCACTTAAGGCTGACAACCTAACTTCAGGCCCTAGGGAGCTGGTTGGGGAGGAGGGAGGGAGGCAGGCAGGGAGCCAGGGAGAGAGAACAGAAGACCAGATGTGGTGGTGTGCAGCTGCAACCCCAGCACTCCTACAGAGAGGTGGGATGTGGAGAGAGAACTGGCTGGAAGCTCACAACCCAGATACCCTGAAGCAGAAATGAGATAGAGCCAGTTTAACTAAGCTGAAGGCAAGAACTGAGTCCAGACACTTGCTGTCTTACCCCACTCCCATGCCTTGTCACATCACCCCTGCACACATGTTTCATACACAGACACACAGGTAACAATAATAAATGATAAACACCGAGCCAAGGTTACAGTTGCAGGGCAGATGTCTTTGTAGGAGAACACCATTAACCCCAGCATTCAGGAGGCAGAGGCAGATGGATCTCAGTGAGTATGAGGCCAGCCTGCTCTACATGGTGAGTTTCGGGCCAGCCAGGGCTACATAGTTAGACCCTGAGTAATACTAATACTAATAACAATAATAACAACAATAATAATGTGTTAAGAAGTGCTTCTGGGGCCTGAGGATGTAGGTCGGGGTGGAGCACACAGATCACATGGGAAGCCTTGGCTCTGGACCCCAGAATACCAACAGAAGCTGATTTTATAGGTTACAGTGGTTCTAGGCAAGCTCATGTCTGGCAGTCTTTTCTTTGTTTCGCTTTGTTGAGATGGAGTCCCCTGTAACCCAGGCTGGCCTCCAGTTTACTCTGGCGCTCACTGTAACCTTGAACATCTATTTTTCCTGTCTCTACCTCCAGTGTTTTGGTGCCAGATGCACAACATTACACCAAGCCCTGCAGTCTTTTGAGATATCTCACAATTAGGCAATTGCACAGAAACCTCCCAGCTTTATTTATTTCTGGGGCTGGGCTGATGTAAGCAACTCCCTTTCCAAGGCTGCTCTCAGAGCTGGGCCCAGAAGTGGAAGACTGGTTCCTATGGTTCCCCTGGTGTCTTGCAAAGAGAATCTTAGTAAAATAAAGCCAGCCCTCCAGAAACCTGCGGTCAGGGACAACAACAGGGAGACCTGAGGGACAGGTGACCCGGGACTAAAGGGTCCAGGTTCATCTAGGCAGAAACTAGCTCTGACAGAAATTAGCCAGAGCCAGCCTCCTCCAGCCACGCTCATTCCAAGCCACCCTTGGGGACAGGGGCCAAACAGAGGATGAGGGAGGACTGGAGTCAGTTCACCCCAAGTGGCATGGATGACCAGAACTGATTGAGTCACACACTGAGTGTTGGGGAAGAGAATAAAAGAAGCTGTCAAGAAAAACAAAACTGGAATTTCTTCTGTGAGAATGTGGTTCCTGTCACAGCGGTAGGAAGCCTTGATTACATTGTGGGTTTGTCTATATTTTCAACCAATTGCTGAAGGCTAGCCAGAAATACCACAGTGCATGCTTTCCCTTTATCCAAGGCAGCTGAATGTTTATTTCTCTAATTTTGTAAACCTTTGTTTATTGGTGCAGGGGACTGGGAAGGCAACAACTATGGAGTTCAGAAGACAACCTTCTGTGACTGGTTCTCTCCTTCTACAACTTGGGAGCTGGGGAGGGAACTCACAGATCTTCAGATGACGATGAAAGCAACTTTACCCTCTGAACCATCTCACCAGCCCAACAGCCATCTTAAACAGCTTCATCCTTCCCACTAAGAAGTAAGGATCTTTGTGTTTTCTTGTTCCTCCTCTCCGTCCTCCCCACCCACACCCCTGCACTGCTGCTAAGACAGGCTCTCACTGTGAAGCCCAGGCTGGGAACTGAACTCTGATCCTCTGTAAGAATGACAAGCACCCTTAACCAGACAGCCATCCCTTCAGGGCCCTCATCCCAGGTTTAAAATGCAGTTATAGACCTGGGTGGTGTTCCCTTAATATAAGCTGTCCAGAGTGTGTGATAACATGCTGTCTCTGGGCCACAAATACTTTAAAAGAAAAAACAAAACAGGAGCTTGCTATATAGATCAGGCTGGCCTAGAACTCACAACCATCCCGCCTCCCATCTCTCTACTGTAATCACAGATGTGTGCTAGCTATCATGCCTGGCTTTCTTACCGAATTTTTCACACACACACACACACACACACACACACACACACACACACTGTGGCTGAGTTGTTGGAAAGTCCATTTTGTAACAGTAACACCCATTTGGGTTTGCCTGGCCACTTTCAAAGGCCTAGCAAAGGTATCCCCCATGCTCCACAGCACAGCCTGAGCTCCAAATCTGATTTGGGTCATTTGTAGCCATATGGGTTTCTCTCTAGCCCACCACCTCCCACCCCTTCACCTCCCCATCCCCCCACCACACCCCTGAGTGCTGGGATTAAATGTGTGCGCCACCGTGTCTGGCTTTTCTTCTTAGCATTCTCAATGAAATCCACTTCCATTAAAGTCACAGCTCTACCAGGCAGGCAGCTGGAGTGTGAGTGTGAATGTGAGTGTGTGTGTGTGTGTGTGTGTGTGTGTGTGTGTGTGTGTGAGAGAGAGAGAGAGAGAGAGAGAGAGAGAGAATGTGTGTGTAATAAGCATGGGGACACAAGAGGCCCTTCATGTTCTAAGTGTCCAAGATTTATGAAAAAATAACTACTCCCCACTCCTCCACACACCCAGTGAATACTCACCACACACCAAATGGCTGGGGCGTGGCGGATGCTGCCATCTTCAGAAGATCCACGTGCTTCTCACAAAGCCGAAACACCGTATGGCACTCACCACAGATGCCTAAGTCCAAGAGTTAACGCTGTAGGCCAGGGATGGCAGCCTGTAATTCCAGCACTTGGGAGGTAGAAGCAGGAGTTCAAGGCCAGTCTTCGGCTACATAGCAAGTTTGAAGCCAGTCTAGACTACAGAAGACCACATTTCAAAATAAAACAAAGGGTGTAGAGATGGCTCAGTGAGAAAGAGTGCTTGCTGCACAAACATGAGGAGATGAGTTCAAATCCCCAGCACCCAGGGACACACTCACATAGCCTAGCACTCTAGAGGGCCTCAGGAATTGTTGGGTCGTGCTGGAGGTCAGCCTAGCTCCAAGAGAGACTGTTTAGTTTTATGTTCAGTTAAGAGGAGGAAACACTAGTTAAGAACAGTGCCTCCATAAGATCTGGCTGTTGGCAAACCTGTAGACCATTTTCTTGATTAGTGACTGATGGGGAGGGCCCAGCCCATTTCTAGTGGGGCCTCCTCTGGGCAGGTGGTCCTGAGTTCTATAAGCAAGCAGGCTGAGCAAGCCCTAAGGGGAAAGCCAGTGAGCAGCACTCCTCCATGGCCTCTGCATCAGCCCCTGCTTCCAAGTTCCTGTCCTGCTAGAACTCCTGTCCTGACTTCCTTCAGTAATGGGCTATGTCGTGTATGTGAAAGCCAAATAAATGTTTTCCTCCCCAAGTTGTTTTTGGTCATGGTGTTTCATCATAGCAATAGTAACCCTGACTACGACAGACCCTGGCCTCCTCTGGCCTCCTTATGCACACTGCTGAATACACACACATACACATGTACATACACACAATAAGAAGGAGAGTTAAATAGACGCACATTTAACATAGACTCCCACTATGCAGCTAATGAGCAGCAGACACAAAGCTCCACACCAGACAGTCCCTCTCAGTGTAACAAGCCTCCAGACCTTATCACAACTGACGCCATAATCCAATTACCTTCCAGGCCATGAAACTCAGCATGTAGACAGCACCACCTGCTGAAGCGAAGGCCCGACCCATCCAAGTCCGTGGAGTTCTGAGGCCCGACCCATCCAAGTCTGTGGAGTTCTGAGGCCCTACCCATCCAAGTCCGTGGAGTTCTGAGGCCCAATCCATCCAAGTCCGTGGAGTTCTGAGGCCCGATCCATCCAAGTCCGTGGAGTTCTGAGGCCTGACCCATCCAAGTCTGTGGAGTTCTGAGAATGTCTCTACATATACTAACCTTGATTTGTTTAGCTCCTGAAGTTCTGCTTCTGGCTAACCGACCTTGTCAACTGAAGTATGTCAATGTGCAATATAGATTTCTGTACTTGAAAGCTCACCCTGAGAAAGGCTCGGGGCTACACTGGGATTTCCAGTACTAATAACGACTTTCTATTGGCTTAAACCTGTGTCCACGTGGTCTTCTCTGGTGGGAACCTCACAGCATAACCTCTGCGCTGGACGATTCCAACTGACATTCCCTTCTCCAGGCTGTCTCAGCCTCTGCTCTAACCGACTGAGATGTCAGAGGTTCAGAGTAGTTGTCACCCTGCAATTGTTGGTTACTTTCCTTGTTGCTGGGACCAAATGCCTGATGACAGAGGAGGGTGTCTTAGTCAGGGTTTTTATTCCTGCACAAATATCATGACCAAGAAGCAAGTTGGGGAGGAAAGGGTTTATTCAGCTTACACTTCCATACTGCTGTTCATCACCAAGGAAGTCAGGACTGGAACTCAAGCAGGTCAGGGTACAGGAGCTGATGCAGAGGCCATGAGGGATGTTACTTACTGGCTTGCTTCCCCTGGCTTGCTCAGCTTGCTTTCTTATAGAACCCAGACTACCAGCCCAGGGATGGCACCACCTACAATGGGCTGGGCCCTCTCCCCTTGATCACTAATTGAGAAAATGCCTTACAACTGGATCTCATGGAGGCATTTCTTCAAGAGAGGCTCCTTTCTCTGTGGTAACTCCAACTTGTGTCAAGTTGGCACAAAACCAGCCAGCACAGAGGGCCTCTCCAGGCTCACAGTTCAAAGGGGTACTGTCCATCATGGTGGAGAAAGCATGGCGGCCAGAGGATGAGGCAGCTGGTCATACTGCATGAGCATTCAAGGTGCAGTGAGTTGACAGGAAATACAGCCAGACTATCAAACGTCAAACGTCAAACTCGGTCAAGGTCCATCCCAGTGATTGACTTCTTCCCTTGAGGCAGCCCTTCCCAAAGGTTCCGCAACTTTTCCAGTGCCACAGGCTGGGGACAAATATCAAACACAGGGTGAGCCTGTGGGTAGCATTTGACATTCAGTCCACAACACAGTCTTCTCCCCCAAGCACTGTTAGCACAGCTTAGCTCTTGTCCTCACACTCCTGCTCCAAGAGCAGAATGCCCACTATAAAATGGACCTACACCATGTGGAATAGCACATAGAGGGTCAGACTGTGGCTGGCACATGCGCCCTCAGACCTAGGGCCTGAGAAAACACAACCTGTGCATAGCCAAGATAATTGTTGGGTTTTTTGTTTGTTTGTTTGTTTGTTTGCTTGGTTGGTTTTTTTGGTTTTTGTTTTAGCTATTTTGTAATGATGGAATACTTTTCAAGCAATTCATGGTGTCATCAGGAGGTTAAAACCAATGACATTCAGAAGATATCATTATGATCCTGTGGGTACAAAGTATGTGTATGAGGTGCCGAGGCACATGAGCAGAGGTCAGAGTACATCCTAATGGAGTCGGTTCTCCCATCTTCACGTGGGTTCTGAGGATCGAACTCAGATCCTCAGGCTTGTGCAGCAAGTGTCTCTACTTGCTGACCCATCTTCCTGGCCCCTGAAAGCTGGGCACTTGAGGAGACCCTGAATCCTGTGAGGAACATTAGCTATCTAAATATTAGCAAACTTTAAGGCCACTGTGGATGGCCCCTCCCTTGTAATCAGCTTGAAAATCAAGGATTGGAAACTGTAAGACTCTGATTATCTGTCAGGAGCAGGGAGTCTGACCCTGGGTGTGAACGTGACCTTCTGAATCGCCTGGAAATGCATTAATAACTATGCAAAAAACCTGTTAAGATTGAGATCTAGGAGCCAGGTGGTGGTGGCGCACGCCTTTAATCCCAGCACTTGGGAGGAGAGGCAGGCGGATTTCTGAGTTCGAGGCCAGCCTGGTCTACAGAGTGAGTTCCAGGACAGCCAGGGCTACACAGAGAAACCCTGTCTCGAGAAAGAAAAAAAAAGATTGAGATCTAAGAACTGGGAGCTACAAGTTTGATAGATATGCAAGCATTTGACCGTAGTTCCATTCCCTGTAGTCACCAAGCCTCTACTCCTAGCTCTGAAGATGGGTCAGACAGAGGGTCAGAAGTTCAAGGTCATCCTCAGCTACACAGTGAATTTGAGGCCAACCTGGGCTACAAGACTGGCTGAGCCATTGTAACTGCCACATGTGTGACTTTATTTTCCAGATGGTGGATTTTATTCCATCTGATTTGTGGGGAAGAAAGGGATAGGATGTGGAGAAGGCAGCTCAGCGGGCGAGAGCCCTTCGTCAAGTGTGATCACTCGGGGCTGTCCTATTTGTCAGCTCCAGCTTCTGAGCACTTGGCTGCAGACTAAACACTTGCAGCACAGGAGCCCAGCACTGGCCTGTCCGGGAGCTTAGCGAGGACTCTACAGTGAGGTCCTCCCTTGGAGGCATGCTCGCAGGAAGAAGCAAGGCCGTTGATGTCTCTTTCCATAGGACAAGCAGTGCAGCTATGAGGCCTCTCCCCCAGACCCTATTTCCTTCTGGAAGCCAGATCTCCAAGTACCACCTCCTCAGGGAACTCAGCTGAGGTGTTCCAGGGCTCCTCTGCCAAGATGGCAGTGTTGTGCTAGGGAAATGTTAGTGATCCCCCAAAACACACACAGGAGCCCATCTGATGCAACTCACAGCAGGGTCTTTATTATATTCGAGCTGGCTTGCCCCCTACCCCCAACACACCACCGTCATGCAGCGCAGTTTTGGTGGTGGTGGTGGGCAAGCAAATGTCTATTGTGGCAAAGCTTTTTTTTTTTTTTTTTTTTTTTTTTTTTCGAGACAGGGTTTCTCTGTCTCTGTGTAGCCCTGGCTGTCCTGAATCTCACTCAAAGAGAAAATAAAACATAATTA
>NC_034599.1:107917550-107931357 GCF_900095145.1 Mus pahari | reverse complement strand
TTTTGGTTTTTCGAGACAGGGTTTCTCTGTATAGCTCTGGCTGTCCTGGGAACTCACTCTGTAGACCAGGCTGACCTCGAACTCAGAAATCCACCTGCCTCTGCCTCCCAAGTGCTGGGATTAAAGGCGTGTGCCATCACGCCCGGCGGCAAAGCTTTATAGTAAGCTGCAAGCACGGAATATGTGTGCAAGCATCTAATTGGAAAGTTCCTGTGGCCTTTAACACAGTTGGCTGGTGCTGGGAGTCAGATCATAAACTTAACTTCCTCTCCCCTCTGCATTGGTGGTCATTAGGCAAGGGGTAGGGCTTGTAACACAAGCTGCAGGTTTGTTGAGGGAATGACCTGGAGATGCTGGTCTTGTTGGGGATTAGTCTAGAGACTAGAGCTAGGCTCAGGTTTTGTTGGGGAGGGGGGGCAACTTGGAAACCAGTGCTAGGTACCAATCTGTTAGTCTACCTGAGTTCAAACTTAGGTCAGGTGCTCTAACATGGAGTGTGAACTTAAACGCTTTGGCATCTCATCAGTTGCAGAGTTTGTATTAGTTTGTGTTTTGAGCCAGCTTCCTCCTGCTTTATCACCCAGGCTGGACTCAAACTCAGCCTCCCAGGGTTGAGATGGCAGCTGTGCGCTACCACACCCAGCTCATGATTAATTCTCTTCATAACTGGAGCCAGCATGGCGCAGAACACTGCAGATGTGAGCTATGGGCGCCGTTAGCATGGCAGGACGCCTGGGGACGCTAAGTGCTGCCCTGTCCCTTTCATCTAGTTCCAGAGAAGTGATATATGTCAATTCTGGTTGAAAACATTGAAGGGGACAGCAACAGTGTGTGGGGAAGATGGCTCAGTGGGAAAGGGGGCTTGCCATCAAGCATGACTACCTGAGTTCAACCCCTACAAGCCACCTGGCAAAAGAAAAGAACTGATTCTCCCAAGTTATTCTCTGACTTCCACGTGAGCACCTTTGGCACGAGTTGTTGATAAAATTCCTTCTCCGGGGGAGACACAAACACCAAACACCATTAACCGCTCAGCCTAGGGTGCCAAGTCAAACAGAGGCAGGATTCCATCAACAGTGCACTCTAGTGAACCCATGAGTTTATGGGGCTTCCTTACAGAGCGGGGATGACCCACACAAAAGGCTACATACACCCCAGCAGAGATGATGCTTTTCCCATTGCAGCATAGGTGTGGCCCCTCACCCCACAAGAGGCCTAGACACCATAGTCCCTCCCCAGACCCTGAGCAGCTAGGCAGTACTGATTGGGGGGGGGGGGAGTGGTAGGAGGTTGAATTGAGGGTCTCATGACGCTCCCGCCTCCAGGAGGGACATAACCAGTCATCAAGATCCCCTGGGATGTTCCTTTGCTAGGGAGCTCAGCTGAATGGCCCAGGCGTTTGTGAGAGGGCATTTGGCTGAGAGGACTGATGGCCCTGTTCAGTGTAAATAAGAGCCTCCTCTACCCTCCCGCCACCACACCATTCCAAAGAAAGGAGTGTAACTTTTTAAAAAGTTTTATTGATTTGTCCTCCTCCCCGACCCCTTCCCAGCATTGCAAAACAGAGTTTGCAGTCCTGGAGGAGGGAACCAAACCCACAGCCAGCCTTCAGTGCCTAGGTGTCCTGTGTGCTAAAGCAGCCATTGAGAACTCTGAAGCAGAGGGAGGAGGGGCTCTGGGAGTTCCAGGCCAGCCTGGGCTACACAGTGAAAGACAGGAAGGAAGGAAGGAAGGAAGGAAGGAAGGAAGGAAGGAAGGGAGGGAGGGAGGGAGGGAGGGAGGGAGGGAGGAAGATTTTCCTGCAAAGTAAAATATTTCATATATGACCCTTTTGTTGTTGTTCTTGTTTCTTGGTTTTTATTTTTCGAGACAGGGTTTCTCTGTGCGACCTCGGCTGTCCTGGAACTCACTGTTATAGACCAGGCTATCCTTGAACTCAGAGCTCCACCCTGCCTCTGTCTCAGTGCTGGAATTAGAGGCCAAGATGGCACCACCACCCCACCCATCTCTCATTACATTTTTACACTTGTGTATCAAGTACTTTTTTTTTTTTTTTTTTTTTGGTTTTTCGAGACAGGGTTTCTCTGTGTAGTCCTGGCTGTCCTAGAACTCACTTTGTACACCAGGCTGGCCTCAAACTCAGAAATCTGCCTGCCTCTCCTCCCAAGTGCTGGGATTAAAGGCGTGCGCCACCACTGCCCGGCATCAAGTACTTTTCTAATATCAAATACCCTCTGCCACCATTAGTCATCTTTTGTGTCACACCCTGTCACGCCACACCGTGCCCTACCCTGCCCTGCCCTGCCCCACCCTACCCCTTTTATTTTGCTTTAGACTATGCAGCCAGGAATTTATGGTCTTCCTGTGTCAGCCTCCAAGATGTGGAGATTATAGGTGGGTGCCACCACCCCAGGCTTTAGGGCTTTCTATTTGAAAACCTCCAAATTCTTAGTCAAGTGTGTAGTACATAACTGTAATTCATGTAGTAGATAACTGTAATTCCAGCCCTCAGCTAACCAAGGCAGGAGGAATTTAAGGGCAGCCTGGGCTACATCGTAAGAGCTTGCCATACTACTAGTAATGAGGATGAGGGAAAAGGGCCAGGGGGATGGCTCAGCATCAACTTGGGGGTAGCAGAAGCAGGAGCCAGCAGATTTCCGAGAGTTGGAGGGGGTCAGGTCCCCTGGCCTGAAGTTAGGGATGGTACATGATTATGAACTACCATGTGAGTGCTGAGAATAAAACCCAGGTCTTCTGCAAGAGCACCAAGTGCTCTGAAGCCACCAAGGCATCTCTCAGTGGAGTCCAAACGCCCACTTCATGGCTAAGAAAACCTGTGTTCACAGTTGTGATCCCCAGCCGGGTGTGGTGGCGCATGCCTTGAAAAAACAAACAAACAAACAAACAAAAAACAAACAAACAAAAAAATGTTCAAGGTCATCATTCACTACTTCATGTGTTCCAGGCCACCCTAGGTAACAAGAGGCTCTGATAAGTAAACAAACACATACATACATACACACAGACATGCATACATACATACATACATACACACAGACATGCATACATACATACACACATGCATGCATACATACATACACACAGACATGCATGCATACATAGACATGCATGCATACATACATACACACAGACATGCATGCATACATACATACACACAGACATGCATACATACATACACACATGCATGCATACATACATACACACAGACATGCATGCATACATACATACAGACATGCATGCATACATACATACACACAGACATGCATACATACATACACACACGCATGCATACATACATACACACAGACATGCATACATACACACAGAAATGCATGCATACATACATACATGATACAATGGCAGATTGTTTTGTTGTTGCTGTTGTTTGTTACTGGGTTTGTTTGTCTGTTTGTTTGTTTTTTAAGACAGAGTCTCACTGAGTAACCCTGGCTGACATGGAAATCACTATGTATACACTCTGTTGGCCAGGTTGGCCTTGAAGTCAAAGAGCTCAGACTGCCTCTGCCTCTCAATGGAGGATTTTTTACCCTTCCCTTCTCCCTCTTCCTCTGCCCCCCACCCCCCACCCTTCCTGGACCAGCTCGCTCTGGCCTAAAGGTTTTTTATTTGTTTCGAATTACAGGTGGTTGTGAGTCACCATGTGGTTGCTGGGATTTGAACTCATGGCCTTCGGAAGAGCACTGACTGCTTTTCACCACTGAGCCATCTCACCAGCCCCCAATGGAGGATGTTTAAAAGCAATTTATTTTATTCTTATTTGTAGCAATAGGGATTGAACCTTGTGCCTCCCACTTGCTGTCAATCAGCTCTATCCTCAGCACTCAATTTTCATATTATTTTTATATTTTTATTATGTTTATTTATTTCATTGGGGGCCACAAATATGCCATAGAGCTCATGTGGAGTTCAAAGGACAACTTTCAGAAGTCCATTCCACCATGTAGGTTCTGGGGACTGAACTCAGGTCGTCAGGCTTAGCCGCAAGCACCTTTACCTCTGAGCCATCTTACCAACCCCTGGCGTTTTATTCTGTGAAACAAACTCATTTATGCTGGCAATTATGCCTCGTCTTTCACGGGGGTGTAGGAATGTGAACTCAGGTTCAGACTCCTGTGCACCAGGCACTTAACCCTCTGAGCCTTGTCCTCAACCTCGAGATATCAGCTTTGTATTTTAAATTCCCCCCCCCCATCTCTTGTTAATGGATAAAACCTGAAACACAAACCATTTTGATAACTTAGTGAATCTTGATGTCAGCAAATGAGAGTTGACGAACCCTACTGTTAAGTGTCCAAAGATCTATTTGGTTCTCCTGAGCTGACAAACCTACCTTCATCCATTGCATCTGTATTTCCCTCTTGAAGGGAGATAAAAGCTCCTTAGAAGTTTCTAGGCATTGTCTCTTCAGCCCAAAGTCTGTAATTGCTCATTGGACTGTCGAGAGCAATATTGAAGACAGGCAATTTCACGTGTAGCCTGCTCTGCCAAGAACGAAGATCGCACCCCAGAGGCTGTAGGGGGAGGGGCACACTGAGGCAAAAAGGTGGGCAAGTGGCATTGAGAGTGCATCAAAGCTTCCCTGTGAGACCCTGTGGATGGATGGATGGATGGATGGATGGATGGATGGATGGATGGATGGATGGAGGGATGAATACATGGATGAATGAATGAATGAATGAATGATGAATGAATGATGAATGAAAGTCAAGGGGTTGGACAGGTGCTCAGCAGCTAAGAGCACTGGTTGCTCTTCTTCCACAGGATACTTTGGTTCCCTGTCAGTAGCTCAGAACTGACTATAACTCCAGCTACAGGGGGTCTGACGCCCTCTTCTGGCTTCTGTGGATACTGCACATGAGTGAAGTATATATGCACACATACATATACATGAGAATAATATAAAACTTAAAGGGTAAAAAAATAATGCCAGGGCAATGGCTCAGTGGGTAAAGTGCTTGCTCTGCAAGCCCGAGAGCCCAAGTTCAGTTCCCCAACACCCACTTAGAAAGCCAAATGCTACGGCATGAGTCTGTAGTCCCATGCGTTGGAGTTTGAGGCGGGAAGATCCAAGGGACCTTGCTGACCAGTCAACCTAACCAAACTCCAGGCTAAGGGAAAGACTTCGTCTCAAAAACTAGAGATGGAGAGGGGAAGGCACTTAATAACAACCTCAGGCCTGTACACGCACACACACAAGGGCACACACATGCATGTACCACACATGCACACAAACACCAAGGCCAGAAACATAAATTAAAATAAGCAAATACTTTAGGGTGGGCTGAGAGCCTGGAGGGGCAGTGCACGGCTGTAACCCGAGCACCGTGGAGGCAGAGGCAGAGGGGTCACGAATTCCAGGTCAGAGTGGGCTGTATATCGAAGGCCCTAGGCAGCTTATCAAGAGGTTGTCACAAAATAAGAAAGGGATGGCTACATAGCTAAATAGTAGAACTCCTGTCACACACACACACACACACACACACACACACACACACACACACGGTCTAGGATTGAACCCCAACACCACTGAAAAAAATAGAGAGTCACGTTTTCTAATAATTCTGACCTCATGAAGAGCCCTTCACACTCTGTGGTTTGAGCCCCAACAGCCAAACTCACTTCGTCGCTGTCTATTTATATCAACACCTTCTGGAAGCTAAACTCCCACCCACTCCCGAACTCAGAAGGAAACGGACCAAAGTCAGCACCATACAGGGCTGAGGCTAGCCCAAATGGTGCTTTCTCTTCTTCATGACAAGCCTTTCCATCTCTTAGAAAAGGGTCACTTATGTCACCAATGGTGCTCACGTGGTGCTGGCCTCCACTGTTTTCCAGGGAAGCTCCCTGAACCCAGTGGGGAGCCCTCCTCCTCTGTGGCCGATTTTCTGTTTCAGTTATTTGTGGGTCCGCTCTCCGGCTCCCCGGAAAGCTTCCCTTCTCAGGGCAGGGCCCGCCACCTTGCCAAGGGCTCCTTTCTCAACCACTGGAGCTGGGGGATGGGGATAGGGTCTCCTGTGCCCCCAACCCCCGCCCCAGGCAGGCCTGGAACTCATTATGCAGCCACAATGACCTTCACATCTGAGGCACTGAGATTACAGGCTCTATGCACCACAAGTGACCACCTTTGAACTTTAAAAACTCTAAGCTTACATTCCACCTCATCCCCGGAGACGAGACTCCGGTGTGATTGGTTTGGGGTATTGCCTAGACACAAGGTTAAGGTTACCATGTAACAGTTTGAGGAGCCTAGGTTTGTTCTACTAGTTTCTCTCTCTCTCTCTCTCTCTCTCTCTCTCTCTCTCTCTCTCTCTCTCTCTCTCTCTCTCTTTCCCTCTTTTAGGGCAGAGCCTCACTGTGAAACCAGGCTATACAGATCAGGATGGCCTCCAATTCACACAGACCGGCCCATTTGGGGATTAACAGTTTGTGTCACCACACACAGTCTGACTTGGTGCTTTGAGATGACCCCACTGTGTAGCCTTGACTGACCTAGAACTGGCTATGTAGACCAGGCTGGCCTTGACTCATAGAGACTAATTTGCCTCTGCCTTCAGAGTGCTAGAAATAAACCTATTCTATTGTAAAATTAAATTTATTTTAAACCAGACGTTAATTTAATGAATTTAATTTAATCCAGGTAATTGCCTTTAATCCCAGCATTTGGGAGACAGAGGCAGTCAGATCTCTTGTGAGTTTGAGGCCATTCTGGTCTTTAGCATGTTTCAGACCATCTAGGGCTACACTGCGAGACCCTATCTCAACAAATGAATGAATTAAAATGAGTTTGTTTACTATTGTTAGACTGTGCAATTCTCTTCTTCCTCTGTGGGCCCTGGAGCACTGACTCCCATTAGGATTACATCTTTACTTGCTAAACTAGCTTGCCCTCTCTATTCTTGCTTTTGTTTTGTGATAGGGTCTCATGTTAGCCTCAAACTCACTGTGTAGCTAAGGGTGACATTGAACTGCCGATCGTCCTGACTCTACCTCCCCGACGCTGAGATTACAACACATTCCACCATCTCTGTTGAATGGCCATGGCATGTGCAACCACAGTACAACAGCTTGGATGGCTATTTTGTGAGCAGAGGTCAGTGAAGCTCAGTGAAGCTCTGGCAGGGACAGAAAAGGGGCATGCCCTATGGGTAACCGTATGAGGGGGACATTTCAAGTTTCTGTTTTGACCCTGTGTAGACAAGTTTTTCATCCTGAAATGCAAGGGTACTTGTTTGAGACAAGGTGACAAGGTGGCCTCCTGTTCTTATGTGGCCAAGGATAACCTGGGACTTCAGAATCTTCTCCCTCTGTCTCCCATGTGCTGTGATTACAGGCCAGAGCCACCAGGCGCTAGTGTTTGAACTTCCTGTGTTCAATCTAGCTCTCTACCATCTGAACTACGACGCCACCCTTGTAGAGCAGATACTGCTAGATCAATGGCAGAAGACATTAAAGCTCCAGGCTCACTAGGAAATTCAGGGGTGCCTGGACCTGTCCCGTTTATACGAATTTGACAGCCGTTGCTAGAGCAGGCACAGGCTCTGAGTCCAAATCTGGGTGAATTCATAGTCAACTACTTAGGCTGTCTGGGCTTCACCCTTAAGTGATAGTTGTCCCTGCGCAAAGAGCGATTAGGTGGCACTTCAATAAGTTGGGTCGGGCTTGCTCTGTCTGGCATAGTGACACTCAGCATTAGGAGCTCGGAGCTCCAGTCTGCGCAAAAACATTGGCCTGCACGTGGCCCGCCTGGAACTGAAAGGGAGCCCGTAGGGAGGTGGACTACACATCCCAAGATTCCTCGGGCAGGGGTGGGGCGACACCGGAGGCTGACCCGGCCACCCACCCGGACCAGGCGTGCGCAGTGGTTCTTGGGAGTGGTGGGGCGGGTCCTCCCGGCTGTCAGCTGTGGCCCTAGGCGCCTAGGCGGGGTGGCGGTGGCCATTGGCGGACAGGAGGGCGGGGCGGGGTCGCCCGGAGCGCCTATACTAGGCCGTTCCTGTGTAGGTGAGCAACCGGCCTGGGAGGCACAGTGTGTGTTGCAGCGATCCGGCTTGCAGCAGCGATCCGACTTGGCCCTGGGAGGAAGGCTGTGTGCAGCAGCGATCCGGCTTGGCCATGGCAGCGGCGCCTCTGAAAGTGTGCATCGTGGGCTCGGGGAACTGGTGAGCAGAGGCGGGTGGGCGGCGCGGTCTCCGCCTCCAGGAAGCCCCGGTTCCGGGCCGGCCAGGGCTGCTCGCCCTCTGCTTCAGCGTGGACACCAGGGCACCGCGGGTAGGCAGAGAGGCGGGCCTGCGATCGCCTGTCCAGGTTGGGCACTGCACGGACAGAGGCCACGCCGAGGAACCAGAGCGCTAGGTGCCGGATCAAGCTGGCCCGGGTGGTAGCGCGCACCGCGCCCGCGGGCACCTGTCTGCGCACAGTGCGGTTAGGGCCACCTGCTCGCCATGCCCGGGTACTTGGCAAAACAACCCAAGGGCGTTCTCCATTCTCCCCTGCCGGTCACCCCGTGGAGGAATTTGCAGAAGCTCAGTTGTACTTACTGCAGTTTTGGGGTTGGGGAAACCGAGGCACAGAGAGTGAGAAGGGTCCTTGCTACCTGGGGCAGTGCTGGCTTCAAGAGACAGTTCTCACTTCCTCTGGCGAGTGGTTCCCAATCATGTTAACATGGTATCGAGAAGGGGGACCAAGTCCCCAACCGACCTGGCTGCCAGGACGTGAGGGTCCCAGGGAAAGGTGTTTGCAGAGCGAGGCGTCACCACTGGGCTGTATTTGACTTAACTTGCAAACCGTTTGGTGCTTGGAGGGCTTTGAAGCTCTTCCAGTAGTTTCCATACCTTGGTGATCCTTAACACAAGAGAAGTTAGGGTCTTCGTGAGAAGGAGGCAGACTATGGTGTGTTCCAGACTTTTCCCTCCGCCCAGGGGTGGAACAGCCATTCTCGTGGCTTCTGTCCCCCTCTGTTTTCCTGTGGTCTGACTCACACCACAGTTCAGGCTGCTAGAAGCGGTACAGTGCAGGAGTCCTCGGAGCCACCTGACTGGTCTTTGAAGACTTGGCTCTGAAAGGACTTTTGGAGGAAACCTTAGCTGGCTGTTCTTTTCCATTGCGGCTGGACCGGTGGCCTCTTCCCGGCCTCCTATTGCTGGCCTCTACCCTTGCGTTGGCCTCACTTTTTAGTTGTCTGTCTCCGGGGAGCCCTCCCCTCCGGCCCACTCCTTTACCTGGTGCCTGGCATATGCTATATTAAAAAAAAAAATTTTTTTTTTGAGACAGGTCTTACTTTAGCTCTGGCCTGATACTTGCTGTTAGACCAAGCAATCTACTCACAGAGATCTGATTGCTGCTATTAAAGATGATACAAGGGCCACATTGCCCAGCTCCCCCCTCCCCTTTTGGTGATGGAGATCGAACCTCTTGAGTAATAATGAATGCTCTAGCGTGGAGGAGACTCCTTACATCATCCACACTCAAATTACGTAAAACTACTCTGTTGCTAAGTTAATACATATACTCTGTGTGCTGTTGTAGGTCAGACCCTGGGGCCTTGTTCTTAGGAAGCCACTCTTAAAGTTTTTTTCTTAATTTCTTTTATGTATATGAGTACACCAAAAGAGGGCATCAGATCCCATTACAGGTGGTTGTGAGCCACCATGTGGTTGCTGGGAATTGAACTCAGCACCTCTGGAAGAGCAGTCGGTGCTCTTACCGGCTGAGCCATCTCTCCAGCCCAAGTTTGTTTAATTTTTACTTGTATGGATATGATGAGTTTTTGCCTGTGTATATCTGTAAGTGCTTGTGCCTGGTGCCTGCAGAGCTCAGAAGAGGGCAGAGAATTTCCTGGAACTGAGTTACAGATGGTTGTGAACCACTGTGCGTGCAGGTGCTCGGACCTCTGTGAGAGCAACAAGTGCTCCTGACCGCTGAGCCTTTTCCCCAGCCCCTGTTTTCTTTCTTTTTTGAGACTGGGCCTTGGTACTTGCTATGTAGGCCAGGCTGGCCTTGAACTCACAGATCTTCCAGCCTCTGCTTCCTGAGTGCTGGGATTAAAGGCATGTGCCACCACACCTGTCCATCCCTATTTATTGTGTTTGTGTGAGAGTGAGAGTTCCTGCGAAGTCAGGA
This sequence comes from Mus pahari, assembly GCF_900095145.1. Classification (NCBI taxonomy): domain Eukaryota; kingdom Metazoa; phylum Chordata; class Mammalia; order Rodentia; family Muridae; genus Mus; species Mus pahari. Next base: position 107,921,196 of record NC_034599.1, on the reverse strand, counting down.
CAACTTTGGGGAGTTCTTCTGTAAACTCTGGGGGTCCAACTTAGGGCATCAGACTTTTACCTGCTGCCCCACTGTATGCTTTTAGTGTGCTGTCTGAGGCAATGGCAGAAAGCTCTGTGCCCCATCAAATAGGACTCCTGTACTTCAGAGCCTCATGGAGACCTTCAAGTTGGCTTTACCACTTACAACATCAAGGTCACAGGAGAGAAACACCAGCTGCCTTGCTGGCTCTGCCACTGGACAAGCACCCACTGAGCATTATGTTATTGTCTTGAGACTGGGTCCCATTTAACCCAGGTTGGCCTTGTCCCAGTTAAGGATGGTTTTGAACTCCTGCTCCCTGTGCCTCCAAGCCCCTAGTGCTAGGCTCACAGACAGCCTCTTCTTCCCTCTTCTATGCAGTTCCACAGAGGGCAGCCCTTCTGCCAGTTTGTCAGGTGCAGGCAGAAGTGGCCCAGCTCTGCCACGCTAGACTAAGCTGGAACAAGAGCTGTCAAGAGAACTTCTCTGGCCTTTCATGGAGGCTTGGCTGCTAGCCCGAAGCATCTTCATTCTGATGTACTTGGCTGCATTCTTGGGTCCAATCCGGCTCAGGGAGCGAGTAGAACTTGGCCTGTGGCACAGCGATTGAGAAATGTTTGGAAGGTTTGGGTTGGCTGCCTGCCTCCATTACGGGATCAGACAGACAGTTGCTGGCTTTGGACCATTGTCTTAGGTACAGAGTCACTCCAGTCCTAGATAGAGGATCCCCACTTTGCGAGAACTTCCCGATTTAGGGGACTGAAAACACCAGGGAGGGACCAGAAGGGGGCAGAATCGCTCTAATCTGTAATTGCTGCACTTGGGGAGCTGAGACAGGAGGAACACTACAATTAAGAGGCTAACCTGGAGCTGGGCATGGTGGTGCACGCCTTTAATCCTAGCACTTGGGAGGCAGAGGCAGGCAGATTTCTGAGTTCGAGGCCAGCCTGGTCTACAGAGTGAGTTCCAGGACAGCCGGGGCTACACAGAGAAACCCTGTCTCGAAAAACCAAACAAACAAACAAACAAACAAAAAAGAGGCTAACCTGGGCTACATAGTAAGTTCTAGACCAGCCAGAATACAATGAAATCCTGTCTCAAAAAAATGATTGGGGCAGAGAGGGAGGGTTTGGTTCTGGACTGTACACGTGCCAGTGCTTGGCCCTGGTAGGGGCTGTGTTCAGTAGAGTTCCCTGCCCTCTTGACCTTTAGGGTACCATGCTCATTTCAGGAACAGGACACAGTCTCTACTACTAAGTGACTCAGGTGTGAGATAAATAAGGGCTTAGAAGATAAGACTCAAAGATACAAACTGAAGTGGGGTCAGTCTGGCACAAGCCTACATGTTACATTTTAATCAGGGTGGGTTTTCCCCCTTTTTTGGGGGGGGGGTCTTTTATAGCCCAGGCTGGCCATGAACTCAATTCAAAGGATGACTTTGAACTATTTTTTAATATATCCTGTAGAGTTTTATTTATATAACTTTTAAAAAGAAATTTATGTATTTTGTGGGGGTGGGTGTTTTGCCTGCATGTATATCTGCGTACCACATGTATGTCTGGAGCCCTTGGAGGCCAGAAGTAATCATTAGATCCCCTGGCTGGACTTACAGACAGTTGTGAGCCACTATGTGGGTGCTGGGAATCAAACCTATGTCCTTTGGAAGATTAGCAGTGTTCTTAACCTCCTGAGTCATTTCTCCAGTCCCAACTTTGAACTTCTGTTTTTTTGTTTTTTTTTTCCCCAGAAAGAGTTTGTCCTGGAATTCACTCTGTAGATCAGGCTGGCCTTGAACTCAGAAATCCCGCCTGCCTCTGCTTCCCAAGTGCTGGGATTAAAGGCGTGCGCCACCACTGCCCGGCCCAACTTTGAACTTTTGATCCTTCTCCCTCTACTTCCCCAGTGCCGAGACAGTACAGGGACACCACACCATGGGGGGGGGGGGTGTTGGTTGTTGGTTTATTTTTGTGAGACAGGGTTCACTATGAAGACCAGGCTAGACTTGAACTCAGACCTGCCTGTGCACGCCGTGTGCAGCACGTGGCCCAGAGACTCCTTACACCAGGGTCGCCTCTGCAGCTCGTCTTGGTGAGTTGCTCCTTAGAAAGGGGCAGATTTCCCCCTGGAATGACTTCAGCCTTTTGCTCATTTTTCAAACATGAGCCAGCCCTTCCATCCATATCTGGTCCTCAACCACAGGAATGTAAATATTGCTCAAGCAGTTTTTGCAATCAGTGGTTTGAGTATTTATCTAAATAGAGGTGCAGTCACTTATCGCTAAGATGTAGCCATTACCTCTCAGGCCCAAGTGCCTCCCCTAAGCCACCTGATACCAGTGACTGTGAAGGTAGGGTAGGTAAGATACTCTTGACCTGGATGTGGGGACTGGGGCGAGAGGCAACTAGACTGGTGACACAGAGGCCAGAGGAATCTTGAACATCTATTGGAACCACGTGTGCAGGCAGGCACACGCGCGCGTACACACACACACACACACACACACACACACACACATACACACGACATGATAGCATACTCATTGTAATCCCAGCATTTGAGGGGTGGAGGCTGGGAGGATGATGAGCTCAAGCTCCTCCTATGGAGGCAGTTCAAGGCCAGCCTGAGCTACACAGTAAGACCCTGTCTCCACCTTTCAAGGGCTGGCGGTATGTCACGCTGGTAAAACATGAAGCATGCGAGAACCTGAGCTTATGCCTGCCTTAATTGTTACAGGATATTTAACCTGTTTATTTTTAGGGTGTGGCTCAGTCCTTAGCACACACCTTTAATCCCAAACAAGGAAGATAAAGTTAGTTTGTAGAAGAAAGCACCCATGTTTGAAAGTAATGTCTAATTGAAGGGCAAAGTGAATCAGAGAAAGATCTGACAGAAACATATATGTCCAACTCTCTGGAGACAGAGGAAAGGGAAGCTGCTTAAGGGAGAGACAGACAGACAGACAGTACAGGAGGAAGAGAGTACACTACAGGATACAGAAGAGTTTGTGGAGAGTGCTGCAGTAGGATTGAGAGAGAGACTAGAGCAGCACGGAGAGGGAGAAGGAGGTGGGTTTACAGGGAGAGTTTCACAGAGACAGATCAAAGAGAACAAGCTAGACACAGATGAAGACAGAAAGAGCAAGAGAATGGGAAGGAGCCAGAAGATTAGAATAGACTGCTAGAGTAAGTTTGAGGCCAAGCAGAGCAATTCAGAGGCTGAGAGAAAAGCCAGATTGAGCTGGGAGAGGCGTTTGAACCACAACACCTGAGTTGATCCAGTCATCAAGATTCAGAAAAAACCAGGAGCGTGAGTGGATTCAGCAGTAAGTCTCAGAGGCTGAAAACCCTCTAGGCCTAGATGAGGTTGTAGGGAGGCTGGAAGCTTCCAGAACTAGGTCTAGGTTAGCAGAGGAGGCAGCGAGCCTCTCTGACCACTATTAATCAGAATAAAAGTTACTTTTACAAGAGACTGCCTAGAGTTTGAAGCCAACCTGGACTACATAGTCTACATAGTAATTACCAGGCTAGCCTGGACTACATAACATTGTTTCAAAAAAAAAAAAAAATCCGGTTGGGCGGTGGTGGGGCACACCTTTAATCCCAGCACTTGGGAGGCAGAGGCAGGC
>NC_034599.1:107916150-107917525 GCF_900095145.1 Mus pahari | reverse complement strand
GTGAGTTCCAGGACAGCCAGGGCTATACAGAGAAACCCTGTCTCAAAAAAACAAAACAAAAATTCAAAACCAAACAAAACACAGGTCAGGTGCCTGCCTTTAGTCCAAGCCAAGCCATCAGGAAGGGTTTCTCTGTGTAGTCCTGGCTGTTCTGGAACTCACTCTGTAGACCAGGCTGGCCTGGAACTCAAATCCACCTGCCTCTGCCTCCCAAGTGCTGGGATTAAAGGCGTGCGCCTCCACGCCCGGCCAAGCCTCTAATTCTTGTTGATCCTCCTGCCTCTGCCTTCCCAACTGCTGGGGTTACAAGCATGAGTCACTGCACCCAACTTGGACATGACCTTTAACTGCTGATATTGGGCAGGGTTCCTCTGATCAGTTAAGGACTTCAGGGTGGCCCTAGTCTAGGGTGTCAAACTGAGTGTCCGGGCCGCTGACACTGAGGGCTAGGAAGCCATGCTCTCTCCCCTAGCTCTACCGGTCACTCCCTAATTTCAGACATACCTCAGGATACCTTTGGAATTCCAAATAAGGATTTATAGATGCAATTTGTCCAAGGCCTGCTGCAAAGCAGGGGTCAGAGGTAAGAGGCCCGGGAATCTGGCTCCCAAGCTGCACCTTAGGCTCCTGCCCTACCCTACGTGCATGGGAGGATGGGGTGAGGTTCTGGACATATGTTCCCCTGTGCAGTGGCCTGAGGTCTGTATTTTACACTGTTAATGAGTGATCTTCCCGAGGTGCTGGGGGGACCTGGGAAGGTGGCTTTTGTTGCAATTGGCTCTTTAAAATGTATTATGCATACAGCCTCCATATATGCCTGCAGGCCAAAAGAGGGCACCGGAACTCATTACAGATGGTTGTGAGCCACCATGTGGTTGCTGGGAATTGAACTCAGGACCTCCAGAAGAGTAGTCAGTGCTCTTTATCGCTGAGCCATCTCATCAGCCCATGCCTTTCTGTGTGTGTGTCTGTCTGTACTTGGATGTCTTTTAAAATAAAACAATGTTCAGCTTTTTGTTTTAGTTTAAAATTTTTACAGCTTAGTATTTTTGGAGAATTTCCTCCATGAGCACTTTATTTACCTCATTTGTAATCCCGTCTCCCTCTACTCACTCTGAACATCAAGAGTTCATTCTTTAATTTGTTATGTGTAAATATGTGGTGCATACATGCGTAACTACAACTGGCTGAGACCATTCAGTGTTGCTCTTGTGTGTGCCTGGAGATGACTGGCAGCCATTAATTGCCCAGGTGGGACCTTGTGAGAGGTCCCCCATCCAATTTAGGATGTCAGTTGGTATCATTGTACAGCCCTTGTTTATGTGACATATATATATATATATATATATATATATATATATATATATATATATAT
>NC_034599.1:107889338-107914715 GCF_900095145.1 Mus pahari | reverse complement strand
TTTAGGTTGCTTGATGCAGCCATAGGAAGTGTCTTACAAGAGCTGGGTCTCTGTTCTCTGGATACTATGAGTGTCTGCTAAGAGTCTGTGTATAGATAACTCAGCTGGTGGAGGACCTGTCTAGCAGGAAACCCTGCCTCAAACCAGTGATCCTATTGAGGTGGAGACAGAAGAGTCGGAAGTTCAAGCTGATCCTCAGGTCCTCTGCTACACAAGGAGTTAGGGAGCAGCCGGGACCATGTGGCAAAGGGAGGGAGGGGAGGCTTAGCCCGGAAACAGAACTTGCTGCCTAGAGACCCAGTTTCCGCTGTGCTGGGGTTTGGAACCAGGGCTTCTTGCTAAGGTTGACTCTACCAACTGAGCCACATCCTCTGCCATGTGCTGCTTTTTGTGGAGGGTACCACAAAAAGTCACCACAAGCCCCCCCCCCCCCGTGTCTCCCTCCTGTCCCACCCAGTGAAGTGCTTACATTGATTTTTGTTTTTTTTCCCTGTCTCTGTGGTTTTGGCTTTAAACTTGGAAAGCTTCTGTACACAGAGATCAAATAAACATTGCATAGAGTTGTATCTAGTCGTAGAATCTTTCGGTTTTCACATTTGTATCTGAGTCTCTGGCGCTCAATTGTACTTTAAAGGCCCTTTAACTGCAGAGGATCACACGCGGTGTTAATCATGGCTCTGCCTGGGTGGTGAGATGGGGTTATTCATGATGCTTTGAATTCTTTCATGGATTGCTCTTAGGACTGAAGACCAGGCGGCGTTTAATAGAAAACTCACCAACATCCCCGATTGCCCAGTGAACCTCAGCTCAGAGCAGCCCTGGGAGAGGCAGGGCTCAGGCTGTAGAAAACATGGCCGGGGCTCAGTCTCCCTGAACTCTCTCCTTGGTTAAAGGAGAGAGCAAGAGGCTGGGGGATGGCTCAGTTGGTACCCTCCCTGCAATTAGGAGGGCCTGGGTTATATCTCCAGAGCCCAGTAGTAAATCCAGAGTATGATATACGTAATTTTAAATTGCATTTTAAAAAGTACCCTTACTTGTATTTTATGTGTATGAGTTGCCTGTGTGTATGCATGCGTACCCTAGGCACACATTATCCATGAAGGCCAGAACAAGGCATCAGGTCCCTGGGGCTGGAGAGAACAGATAGCTGGGAACCAAACCCTAGTCCGCTGGAAGAGTAGCTAGGGCTCTTAAGCACTCTGGCCCTTAAATACATTTAGTTATTTATTTAAGGTGGGGAGGAGAACAAGGATCAGTTCTCTCCTTCCACCACGTGGGTCCTGGAGACAAAGCGGAGATCACCACACTTGCACACCGAGCCAACTGGCCCACCCTGTAATAAGTCCCCTTTAGATGAAAAAGATGTGCCCCGTCAGAGCCACGCCCAGGGGTGGGGTGGGGGCGGGGGTTGTCCTTCTGCATTGCAGTTTTCCCACCATGATCTCAGTCCTTACCTCCAACTGGAAAACCTCCCACCGCCCCTTCAGTCCCTGCCCTGACCTGGGTAGTGTTAAATGAGGTACTGGAAACTGCACGGTGCCTGGTGGGCACCAGACCCCTACGCATCTATCTGCCCATCCTCGGGCTGGCGCGCCCTGACTCCCTACCTGCCTGCCCTCCATGGCCTGCCAGTCCAAACTTTCTTTCTGCTTCTTTCTTTGAGATAGGGCATCAGTCTGGCCTTTAACTTAATAAGATGGCCTTGGATTTCCTTTTTTTTTTTTTTTTAAATTATTTTATGTATATGAGTGCACTGTAGCTGTAGAGATGATTATTAGCCTTCATGTAGTTGTTGGGAATTGAATTTTTAGGACCTCTGCTCACTCAGACCCTGCTCGCTCCGGCGAGATTTATATAAATAAGTAAAGATTTATTTATTATTATACATAAATACACTGTAGCTGTCTTCAGTGTGGTTATGTATAATAAGACATACCTGCCAGAAGAGGGCGTCAGATCTCACTAGGGGTGGTTGTGAGCCACCATGTGGTTGCTGGGATTTGAACTCAGGACCCACTGAGCCATCTTGCCAGCCCAGCCTTGAATCCTACCTCTACCTCCCAAGTGCCAGGATTGCATACTGCGCCACTGTACCTGGTGCCTGCACCACTGTACCTGGTGCCTGCGCCACTGTACCTGGTGCCTGCGCCACTGTACCTGGTGCCTGNGCCACTGTACCTGGTGCCTGCGCCACTGTACCTGGTGCCTGTGCCACTGTACCTGGTGCCTGTGCCATTGTACCTGGTGCCTGTGCCACTGTACCTGGTTTAGTGGCATCGAGGAGGAAACCCAGGACCTTGTGCATTCTAGCTGAGCTGTCTACCAACCGATGGTTGCTCTGGCTGCCTGGTTCTTTCAGTGCCAGAAATCAAGCACAGAGCTTTGGTTTTTTAAAAACCCATGTACTTATTACTGTGTTTATATGTGTGCTTGCACATGTGAGAGAGTGCCCTGTGACACACCTGTGGAGGTCAAAGGACACCTTTCACGTAGGTTCTGGAGATCAAACTCCGGCCATCAGGCTGCTGTGACTCACACATTGACTTGCTGAGCCATTCCCCCACCCCCACCTGACACCCTGGGAGCACCAGGAGGCCCGAGTTCTGACCCAGATGTTTCCCATGAGCCTTTTCCTGTTCCATCCCATTTGCCCCGGTCTCAAGAACACAGTATTCAGGGGTGTGAGGCTTACTGTATGGAAGATTGTCTGTCAGCAGTGGGGAAATCTGTCACCCACACTGGGGTGAGACTTTGATTGATGGGTCAACCGTGCTCCCATAATTAGCTCCTCACTCATGAGCCCAGGAAACTCGTCGGTCCCCAGGCTGGGCCCTGGGTCTGCTTTGGTTTGTCATTGGGCAGCAGCTGCTTAGATCTCTTCAGGGAAGAAAGGCTTCACAGAACAGCCACCAGCCCGGGCATCACCCTTCACCATTTCCCAGGGTCTGATCTCCAGGAGGGCACAGACAGACAGACAGATAGACCTGTGGCTTCCTCTCCTGTGCACCCCCTGCACACAGCCTGGGGCCTGTGCGTGTATTGTCGGGAAGCAGGTCAGCTTAAGGACTGACCTGGCAAGGGCTCTTGGGAAACAGATCTAGGCTCAGCTCCGGCCTCTTGGTGCTCCCAGGGTCTCTGGGTCACCCCTGTGCTTTCTTAGCTTCCTCACTTCATCTGTGAAGTGATGACATCTCTCCCATGGACTGATAAAGATGGAGGCCTTACGTCAAGAACCCACCCATGTCCCACTTGATTATTTTTATTTTATAATCTTTATTTTTACATGGGTGTTTTCCCTGTGTGCAAGTCTGCACCACGCGTGTGCTTGGTACCCTCAGCACCAGGAGAGGGCATCACACAGATCTGCCACTGGAACTAGAAGTGAGTGTGAGTCACCATGTGTGGCTGCTGGGAATTGAACCTGGGTCCTCTGCAAGAGCAGCCAGTGCTCTAACCACCGTGCCATCTCTCCAGCCCCCATTTATTTGGTTGGCTGAGTTTTTTGTTTAGTATTGTATTGGGGTTGTTGTTTTTTTAAAAAAAAAAAAGGGTCTCACAGCCTAGCAGTGGTGCACAGACCCTCCTGCCTCTGCCTCCCAAATGCTGGGATTAAAGATGTGTACTGATGTCAGACTTAGAAGTCTCATATAGCCCAGGCTAGCCTCCAGCTCCCAGTGTGGCCAAGGATGATCTCAGTGCTTTATTTGCCACCACCGCACCCCCCTCCCCGCCACCTCTACCTCCCAATGCTGGAATTAAAATTTCATTTGCAAAGCATTGCAGGGTTGATTGATTTAGTGCGTGTTTTGAGGCCTAAGGTTTAAATTGTGCTTGCTTGTGTCAGGAATTGGATCTCGCACTTCTGTGTACACACCCTGGCTGGGTTTGTTTCCAGGGACTTTCCTGGGACGCTGCTCAGCCCCTTCCCAGGTAAGGCCTATCTGGAGCCTCCCCAAGTTGATGGCCAAGTAAAACTGAGCCAGGCCTCACTCACCAGCCACACTGCAGCACTGCTTGTACACACACACACACACACACACACACACACACACACATTAAATGCAGGAATCCCCAAATCCTTGGGGTTTTGAGCACTCCCCATTACCTTTGCTTGTTTGAGTTTGAGATAGGGTCTCAATCAATACAGGTTCTTCTGGTGGCGGACATCTTCTGCCTTAGCTCTAAGTGCCAGGGTTACAGGGAGGAAATACCACACCTACTTTGTATTCTTTTTTGTTGTTTTTGTTTTGTTTTGTTTTTTTGTTTTGGTCTTTTGAGTCAGGGTTTCTCTGTAGTCCAGGCTGACCTCGAACTCAGAAATCCGCCTGCCTCTGCCTCCCAAGTGCTGGGATTAAAGGCGTGCGCCACCACTGCCCGGCCACGCCTACTTCCTTTACCATATTCCTATACCTGAGCCCACACCAGGGCTAGGCAAACACACTGCTGACTGAGCCACACCCCAGCCTCCTGACCTATTTTTAAACTTTGTACCAAATGCTGCCATGCTCCGGGGGCATTTCCCACAGGAACAGAGTTCTCAGCGGCTGGAGGCTGATGTGCCGCTCACCTTCAGTGGACTTGTGCAGACTTTTCTCTTCAAGTGAGTTTACGGGTTTTTGCCCTCCCCATTCCAGGGGATCAGCTGTCGCGAAAATCATCGGCAGCAACGTGAAGACCCTGCAGAAGTTCTCCTCCACCGTCAAGATGTGGGTCTTTGAGGAGACCGTGAATGGGAGAAAGCTGACAGACATTATCAACAATGACCACGAAAACGTGAAGTATCTCCCAGGACACAAGCTGCCAGAGAATGTGGTAAGACTTGGCAGGGCTGGGGGCACATTCGGTTCTGTCTCCTGGCTGGGATCCTCTGAGTGGCACCAGGACCAGGGGACGTGGTAAAGCAGCCTTTGGCTGGCTCTGATTTTCATGGATTTGGGTTGGTCTGTTCTTTTGAGATAGAGACTGTTTCTTCTGTGTATACTGTTGGCACTGTGTTACTACCTCTTAAAGTGTGTGTGTGTGTGTGTGTGTCCGTGTTCATGTCTGCTTGGAGTTCATACATTGGATCCCTTGGAGGTGGGGTTACAGGAGGTCGTGCTAGGAACCAAATTCGGGTCCTCCTGGAAGAGCTGCAAGCTCTCTTCACCATGTAGCCACCCCTCCTTCCCTCTTCCAATGACAACAACCCATACTGGATTAAAGCCCTCCCCATTCTCCCTATCGTTAGTTAACTGACAGTCTTTTCTTTTGAGTTTTTAGGCCCCCCCACCCTCATCCCCAAGACAGTTTTGCCTGTGTGTAGCCCAGGCTAGCCTCAAGCACCCATGGCACTGAATGAGCTTTGGGGGTCTTCTTGCTCTCACCACCCAAGCATTAGTTACCACACTTTAGGTCATGTGAGGCTGAGAACCAAACTCAGGGCTTCACCCCTGCCTACTGGGCAGTGGAGCTAGGAGGTCACTCACTGTCACACTCCTTTCTTGGTGCCAGTAACAAGGAATGTGCTCCCTCTGTCTGCCCAATGCCTGGAACTCCGGCTTTCTGCTTTTGACTTGCTAGGCACCCAGAGGACCCACCCTGGTGCTTTTCCTATTTATTTTGGGACATGATCTCCCTAAGTTACCTAGGGAGGGCTTAAACTTGTGATCCCCCTGCCTCAACTCTGAGGAGCTGAGATTATAAATCTGTGCACCGGGGCCAGGCAGCTTAATACTGGGGACCATGAATCTGCCAGGTGGATCTAAGAAGTAAGAGTCTGTACCCTGAGGGGAAGGGAGGAAGCTCACGTGTGTGTGTGTGTGTGTGTGTGTGTGTGTGTGTGTGTGTGTGTGTGTGTGTGTGTAGGGGGGGGTCTCACTCACCACCTCCCTCCCTGGGCTGAATGCAGACAGGAGGCAAAGCCTACTCTCGACTCTGCTCATGCCTCAGCCTTGCCATTCCATCCAAGTGTACATTTGCTCTCTCGAGTGGACACTTATGTGACCTCTCTCCTGGATAGTGCTCCCAGAAGCCATCTGGACCTGAGACCCCAAGGTCACAACATATGTCCAGCCCTCCCCGCTACAGCCCTCTCTTCCCTAGCTTCTCTCAGTTTTAGCATCTGTCTTCTTGTGAATCCGAGAGGATACACGTGATCTCCAGCTATTTACTTACTAATTTATTTACTATTTATTTGAACTAACTTTCCTTTCAATTAAACTTTGAAAATAGGTGTTATGCGTGAGGATGTCTGTGTGTCTATGCATGAGGATGTCTGTGTGTCTGTGCTTGGTATACATACCTGGTGCCTATGGAGGTCTGAAGAGGGTGTTGAATCCCTTGGAACTGGAGTTTCAGATGGCTGTGAGCCACCGTGTGGGTGCTGGGAATTGAACCCCGGTCCTCTGCAAGGACAGTGAAAGCTTAGCTGTTGAGCCATCTCGCTAGCATCCCTCTGCACTGGGTCCCATCTTTTCCAGAGTTCCCTGAACTTGGTATGTAGCTGAGGATGATCCAACTCCTGATCCTCCTTCCCCCATCTCCCCAACCAACCACCCCTGGTTTATGGTTCTGGGGATCTAACTCGGGGCTTCCTGCATCCTGACAAGGCTCCCTACCAATCGGGCCCTGTTCCCAGCCTCAGGGAGGCTGAGCCTGTAGAGTCTAAGTCCTACTTTGCATGGATCCTAAACCACTGCATGCCCGACCCTGCCTGAGGCCCCCACTCAGGAACCTTCTGTGACAGTGGCCACCGTTTCTGAGTGCCACTTTCTCCGCTGGCTCTCTTAAACCTGGCAGATCTGAGTGTGTGGTTTTCATAGACCTGAATGGAGAAGAGGACAGCAGTTGTATCCTGTCCTTGCAAGAGCAGTGGCCAAACTGGCTTTATTGCTCTTTTGGAGCTCAGCCAGGTGGAGAGAGGCTCTTCTGCTGTGGCATTCTGACTTCAGCTGGCCCCAGTGTGACATGGGAGCCACTGATCACAGCTCCCTCGGGATTAGTCTCATTGTCTCTCTCATCCTACTGAGCTCTGCCAGGTTTTTAAAAAACACTGTTCTCGTTAAATTTGCACATCTACACTTGAGTGGGTTTGGTTTTTAGCCTTCTGAGACAGTCTTATGTAGCAGGGACTGGCCTCAAACTTGCTATGTGGGCAAAGATAATGTTGGACTCGATCCTTCTACCTTACTTAACATCTTGGTATCCGGGATGAAAGAGAGGCTGAGGCAGAAGGATGGCGAGTTTGAGGCCAGCATGGGCTACATGGTGACTTCCAGGACAGCCTGGGAAGTAAAGGGCAATCCTGTCTCAGTAAGAACAGTAGTGGAGCAGGTAAGATGTTCAGTGGCTAAAGGCAACTGCACACAAGCCTGATGATCTGAGTTTGATCCCGAGGACCGACAGAGGAGAGAGCCAAGCTGCCCTCTGAGGTCCACATGCATGCATGCATGTCTCTCTCTCTCTCTCTCACACACACACACACACACACACACACACACACACACCAATCAGTCAATACAGTTAAGACATAATTTTAAAAATTTAACAATAATTAAGGACCTGTCAGGGTTCTTCTAGAAAGAGTGGGGGTAGAGATGGTGGTACCTCATGGCAGTGTGTATTTTGAAGGGGTGAGGGTACAGACTGATGGAATTTCTGCAGGCGTTGTCTGTCTCCCTGCTTTGCAGGTCGCTGTCCCAAACCTCAGCGAAGCCGTGCAGGACGCGGACCTACTGGTGTTCGTCATCCCTCACCAGTTCATCCACAAGATCTGCGATGAGATTACAGGCAGGGTGCCCGAGAAGGCCCTGGGAATCACCCTCATCAAGGTAGGTGCGCGCACAGAGCGGGAGACTAGGTGGGTCCCTATGCAGGGAGGACTAGGCAGGTCCCGGGACCTGGTTCCTCCTGAATTCATGTCCTCTTTCCTCTGAGTGAGAAGGTATATCAGACACCTTTCTCACCAGCCATGACTAAACACCTGACACTTCTGTGCCCCCACCACCACCATCTTACCCAAAGCAAGTTGCTTCATTCTGTCCTCTGTCTGTGCTTGATAGAGACAAGAGTTCCACTCTGTAGCCCAGGCTGACCTCCAATTTTCTAAGTTCAAGGCTGGCCTTGAACTCCATGCAGTCCTCCTGGATCACAGGTGTGAGTCCCCACGTCCAGCTAAGATTACTTACAGAACAACTATCTTTTGCTGCTTTGATTTGCAAGCCTCCCCTGACTCGTCTGAATCCCTCTAGGGCATAGATGAGGGCCCCGATGGGCTGAAGCTCATCTCCGACATCATCCGAGAGAAGATGGGAATTGACATCAGTGTGCTGATGGGGGCCAACATCGCCAGTGAGGTCGCTGCGGAGAAGTTCTGCGAGACCACCATTGGTGAGGCTGCAGAGGGCGGGCCCCGGCTGTTCTGGGTGCTTAGGGAGAGCTGTCCCCACTTGGTTCTTCCTGGCTCTGGCTGGGGACCCAGGGCCTCATGTGCTGCACATGGCCTGCCTATAAATAAACTCAGGCCTGTAATCCTCCATGGGGCGCTGGGGAGATGGTTCAATAGGTAAAGTGTCTGTGTGAGGACCGTCTCCAGAGCCCTAGATCCCACGAAAAAGCTGGCACAGCACTGGTTGTCTGTAATCCCATAGCTGGAGGTGAGAACTGGAGGATGCCAGGGGATTGCTGGACCACTAGCCTCCCCAGTCAGTGAGCTGCAGGTTCCATGAGAGACCCTGCTTCTAAAAAACCACTGGAGGTGCTGGAGAGATGGCTCAGCACTTGTTCTTGTAAGAAAAGCCTGGTTTAGCTCTCAGCATCTATGTGGAGGCTCAGAAATGCCTGTAACTTCAGTTCCAGAGGATCCAATGCCCTTTCCTGGCCTCCATGGGCACTAGGTATATACACATTCACATACAGACCTATAGATGAAACACAATACACATTTATAAATAAATAAAACATGTAACAATAATAATATGGATATGAGTTACTGAGGAAGACACCTACTATTGACTTCTGACCTCCATGCCTTCTCAGATATCTAGACGTACATGGAGGGGCTGTATACACTTAATGGAGGTGCCCCTAGAAGCCCCTAGAGATGTAGGACACCTCTGGAGCTGGATTTAGGGGCAGGTTTTAACCCCTGACATGGCTCCTGGGAATTGAACTCCGTCCTCAGTAAGTTCACTGAGCTACACCCCCACCTCCTGGTCTCCTGGTTGGTGACATTAAGGACCAGCTGCCGTTTAACTGTAAAGTCTGAAGTCTCTGTCCCGAGTGTGAATTCTCTGGAGGAGAAAATCAGGATAATTTAGAGCACCAGATGGCAATGCTGTCGTTGAGAATCTGCTGCCCCCTTGTGGTGAGCACGCCTTTCATGCTCCTGATTTTACAAAACCAGTGAGAAGTCCTAGTGCTCTCTTAAGTGAATACGATCCCATATTCATTCACAGAAGTCCTGCAAGATCCACACACCTAGACATCTAACATTGTTCCTGACGTATATGTGATCTGAAAAATAATATGGAATGGGGATGGGTTGGCATCGATGACCACCTCCACACACATAAGTGAGGACCTTGCGCAGACAAGACACACACACATTCATACACTCTTCATGTGAGCACACACACACACACACACACACAAGCACGCAAGTACGCACTCACATACACGCACATGCATATTCACAACTAGCAAATGTCAGCTGACTTTGTAATTATGGGGCCCAAGCCCTGTTCCCACCAAGACTGGTTTCTTTCAGATCCTTACTTAACTTTGCAGCCATCCTGAGAAGGGCGAGTGTTTTTTCCTCGGGGGGGGGGGGGGAGCCCGAGGAGGTTAAATCAAAGATCTACAAACTTGGCCACTATCCAAGTCACATGGGGAGCCTCACAAACGAGCCACGCTGCTCCACTCTGGAGCTGTGATGTAATAGGTCTGGGCTGTGGCCTGGTTGTGAGTGTTTTTAATGCTCCCGGGTGGTAGCGTGTGCGGGCAGTCGTGGGGACAGCTGGCCTCCCACCTGGAGACAGGCAGAGCCTGGGGCCAGAGTCCCTTCTGGTGTCATGATACTTGCTGCTGGCTTGAGGGCAGCATGTACCTAGAAAGCCCAAAAGTCCTGAGTTTAGAACCCAGGAGGGGTTCACCTAACCCACCTGTAACCCATCGGCCACAGATTTCTCATCAGGCATTATGGGTAAGGTTTTCCTTTGTTGCTATTGTTGTGTTTGGTATTTTGGGGGGTTTTTTGTTTGTTTGCTTTTTGGGGTTGTTTATTTATTTATTTATTTATTTATTTTGGGTTTTCGAGACAGAGTTCTCTATGTAGCCCTGGCTGTCCTGGAACTCTCTCTGTAGACCAGGCTAACCTCGTGGTGGCTCTTGTCTCTGCCTCACAGATACTGTGGGTACATACAACATATCTGTCACCAGGACTGATTCCTGTGGTCTGTCTTATTTCAGTTTTTTGAGACAGGGTCTCACTATCTAGAACAGACTGGCCTTCGATTCATAGAGGTCCACCTGCCTGTGCCTCCAGACTGCTGGGATTAAAGGCATGTCATCATATCTGGCTGGTTTTACTGTTAGATCAAAGGTGTCCAAAACACACAAAAGAATCAAAGGAGCTGAGTGCATGAAAGCCAAGGGGCATCCAATCCAGCACATCCAGCCTGCTGCAGAGGGGGGACATGGCTGTGGACAGCACAAGTCCTCTTGACGGGATGCCCATCCTCCAGCATTTGTGGACAGCACACTCTAAAACTCATGGATCTTACGTTCCATTTCGAGAAAACCTTTTCATGTTTGATAAATTTAAAATGTAGGGCTTAATTTTTTTTTCAAAATTAGCTAATTATTATTGTGAAGAGCTGGTGTTGGCGCCTCACACATGTTGAAGTCAGAACTCTGAAGAGCTGGTTCTCTTGCTTCCACCGTTCCATGGGCTCCATTTCTGTTATCTGAACTGAGGTTTGCCCTTTAAAAAAAAATCACACCTTAAAAAGATTCCACAAGGCTGACTGACTTGATTGAACTCTGTGGAGACTTGGTGTTACAGATCCAATTATCTTTAGCCCCCTTTACAGCCGAGTGCTAGCCACCTGTGTGTCTGCTCTAACATCCTGTGACTACCAGGTAAAACCTTTTGAAACGCATCAACTTAACAGACCACTGACATCTACCAACCCAAAAGCTAAGGATGTCACCAGGTGGCAGTCGGAACCTGTAACAGAGCTTTTCCCCACTATTGTGACCCCTGCTGATGTTCCCAGCGGTGTATTGGAAAGTGCTTGGACTCTTGGCTATAAACCGGCTCATGAGCCTATTGCCATGGTGGAGCGTGGTATCTGGGGCAGCCTGAATCAGTGTTCCAGGTCATAGTCACTCACTGAAACTGTCTCACTTAGACGAGAAAGCTGAGGTATTGTGTCCATAGCCTTCTATCCATGTGTGTGTGTGTGTGGGTGTGTGTGTGGGGGGGGTCCTGTGTTACTTTTGTTACAAAAGTTAACACTCTAGACCTCTGCCAGGTATAGAAGTGGGCACAGGGACGTCACTAATCAATCTTTTGCTCTCCTGTGACAGGCAGCAAAGTGATACAGAATGGCCTTCTCTTCAAAGAGCTGCTGCAGACGCCCAACTTCAGAATCACTGTGGTGGACGACGCGGACACTGTGGAGCTTTGCGGTGCTCTTAAGGTATCCCACCCAGGGAAAGAGTTACTGAGGCTAGACCAGTGTTAGTGGTCTGACATGGGAGAGTGGGCTCTGTTTTGACTGACTGGTATGTTGGTGTGCATGCACGCGTGCACATGCGTAGAAGTCAGAGGAAGTCTCCTATGTTTGCCCTTCCTTGACTTCTGCTTTGTTTGACACAGGGTTTCTTTGCCGCTCACCCTCAGGTACACGGGGCTAGCCCACAGCCTTCCTTCCGTGATTCTTTTTCATCACCCCTCTCCTGCCGTGTCCAATTTGACCTGGGTTCTGGGATTAATTCAGTCGTCAGGCTTGTGTGACGAGTGCTTTTCCCCTGGGCCATCTCTGCAGCCGAGCTATGTGCACTTGACGTAGGCTCCTGTTAAAAAGAGCAAGCCTTGTTGCCCCTTCCAAGGTGGGGGCTCTGTCTCTTTTATTGATAAATACCAGTGAGCTGTGATCTTTTTAAATTGTGTTTATATCCTTTTTATTTGTGTGCATGCTTTGCTTGCATGTACATACATGTGTCACATGCATGCCTGCTTCCCAGAGAGGTCAAAGAGAGCATCGGTCCTCCTTGAACAGGAGTTACGGGTGGTTGGGAATTGTCGTGTTGGAGAATCTAATGCTTTGATTCAATCGGGAATTTGCGTGTCCAAACGCTAAAGGTCCTTGTCCCCAGTTGGTTTCTGATGAATAAAGATGCCACTGGCCAATGACTGGGCAAAGGGACATGAGGTGGGACCCCTAGATTTGCTTGGGCTAGGACACGGGGGGTTGGGGGAGAGGAGAAATCACCATGAAATGATGGGAGCATACAGGGAGCTAAGGAGCCACATATGAATTCTGGGTAATTCTTACCCACAGGTCACTTCCCCAATTAGGTCTGGGGTAGCAGGAGAAGGTTTAGGAGCACCCAGCCTTTTAGGTAGTCAAGGCATTTTAAAATTAGCTGGCATGAGTGCATCTTCTATTCGAGAATCCAGGCAGCTCCTGGGCAGGTGCGGCGGGGGGNGGGGGGGGGAGGAAGCAAAGCAATATAACCCAAACTCACTGTTACAGTCCTGTGGGTGCTGGGGACCGAACCCAGGTCCTGTGCTAGAGCAGCTGCTGCTTAGCACTTAGAGTCATCGTCTCTTTGGCCCCAAATTGTAGTTTATTTGATAAGTTTTCAGATTTTGTTTCTTATTCATGTGTCAGTCTGAGTATGGGCACATGGGTGCGAATGCTCATGGAAGCCAGGGGACGCTCTGGATTCCCCATAGGTTTCAGGTGGTTGTGAGTCACCTGACTCGGGTGCCGGGGAATTGAACTCAAGTCCTCTGGAAGAGCAGCAAGTGCTCTTAACCACTGAGCCATCTCTCCAGTCCTCATTTATTTGATTTTTATTTATTTATGTCTGTGTACCATATGCAAACAGTGCCCCCGGGAGGCCAGAGGAGGATGTTGCATGCCTTGAAACCAGAGTACAGAAGGTTGTGAGCTGCTTCTTGTAGGCTGGGAATGGATTCTGGGTCCTCTGCAGAAGCAGTCCATGCTTTTCCCCCTGGGCTGTCCCTCTCGCTCCCACATCTTGTTCTGGGTGATGAGGGCTTGGCAGCCCTTGTGTTTGGCTTCTCCATTCGCCTTCCTCACCCAGGTGTTATCTTAAGTGGGAATCTGTTTCCTTTTACCCNCCCCCCCCCCCCGCACTCTGTGGGGTTCTTGTTCCTTCTCATGTGGAACAGTTGTCTCCTGCTGATGACTTTTTCTTCAAAGAACAGTTTATCTTTGTTCCCCAGAATGAAAAGAAGCAGTTTTGATTGGCCAGTGACCAGGGATTGTCAGGAGACAAATCACAACAAATTTAATTAGATGGTCAATCCGCCTCTAGCCCCAACTGCAGAAGGTGGCTGGCATCTGCAAAGGAGAACTATGTGCTGTCAGGGGGGTAGGTCTGAGGATTCAGTAAGGAGAGAAGCAGGGAAACAGGAATGGAGAAAAGCTGGTCCAGGCTACTTAGGGTTACTTCCACACGGGCAGTTGGTTTGGGGGTATTGGTTGGTTTTTGGTTGATTGGTTGAGATCGGACGGACATCAAGTTGCCCGGTCTGGGCTCCAACTCAGTATTGAGCTGAGGGGGAACTTGAAATCCTGTCTCTACCTTCTAAGCACTGGGATTACAGGTGTGTGCCACCTTGTCTGGTTTCTGTGGTGCTGGGGACCAAACCCAGGCTTCATGCCTGCTGCCAGGTAAACACTCTACCCTCTGAGCCACACTCCCAGCCTTCTTCCCTTTGCTGAGTACAGGGCCTTGCACAAATCCAAGGCAGCCACTTCGCCACTGAGATGCACGCCAGCCTTTTTAGGTTTTATTTTGAAATAGCATCCAACTAAAATGCCCAGAGAGGCTTTCAACTTCTTATGTAGCCCAGACTGACCGAAGCTACTTTTTCCCTATCTGAAGTGCTCACTCCACGCCCAGCACTGCCTGTGGGGATGGACTCCTGTTGCCGGGAAACGCTTTGGGATCTGCTGCCTTTCCTGACGCTCAGTTATCAGACCGTGCAGTGCTGCTGCACTTGCTCAATGGCCCCATTCTGGCAAGAGTGGTCTGTGGGGTCTCATGTAGAAGCGTTGCCCAAAGCAGTGGCCTCTCACTGTCTTAATTAAGAGTAGGTCAAGGGAAATGTTCCTGTATCTGCCCCTCTCTCCTGAGGGAGGAAGCTAAGGAAGAGGGGCTACAACAGCTACTTCCATGATCTCTCTTCCCAGGAGTCAAGACTGGTTGACCCTGCCGATTTGGGGGTGCAAAATGGATGACTCTGGGCAAAGCCACCTCCCAAGTCTGGTGACCTCAATTCAGTCCCTGAGATCCATGTGGCAGGAGAACTCTTACCCTCTGACCCTCCGACCCCCACACATGTCCTGTAGCATGTACGCACACTAAATATATACACACTATATAAAGAAATGTCATGTCTTGTTGGTTGTATTTTTTGAGGCAAGGTTTCTCAGTATAGCCCTGGCTATCTCAGAACACCACATGTAGTCCAGGCTGGCCTCACAGAGATCTGCCTCCAGAATACTGGGATTAAGGTTGTATGCCACCACACCTGGCTTTGTTAAAGGGAATTTCTTTAGAAGGAGGAGGGGTGGCAGTGATGTCGCTCTCTGTTGGTGAAATGCTTGCCTGCCATGCAGGAAGCCCTGGGTTCGATCCCCAGCAGCATATAAGCAAGACATGATGGAGCACTCCTGTAACTCAGCACTGGATCAGAAGTTCAAGGTCATCCTTGGCTACACCGGGGGTTAGAAGCCACGCTCCCTCCCCCCTTGACTTCTCAGTGTCGGTTCCCTGTTTAATCCAAATTTGCTTCTGGGGTTGGAGCAGCTGGGAAGGGACCAGGCAGCTGACATCTGATTGCCTGTTTCTAGTGAGGTTTGCTGAGGATGCAGGAAGAGGAGCACCCACCCCCTCTTCCTCAGGAAGCCTACATCTTCTGGTCAGAATTAAGAACTGGCTTTTAGATTTAACGCCGCGGTCACAAAATACAGTGCACATTTAAAAACTTCGAACCAGCTAAAGACTTGGGCTGCTGCCAGGCGGCAACTGTCTGTGCATCTCTGTGCGTGGGGGGCCCTTTTCCAGCTCTGTGCTGACAGGCCTCTTTCCACAGTCAACAAGGCCCTGGCGTTGCTGTTACTTTGGGGGTGAGATTTTTTTATGGCTTTTAATAGTCATCTATTAAAGTAATAATGACCACTCAACAGCAGGGGACCTTGTGAACGCCTAACTGCTCAGCACTGGCCATAAGCTGCTGCACAAAGATGTTTTTAAATGACTGGATATTGTGGGTTGCCAGTGGGGAGATAGTGTGAAATCCCACTCAGAATGAGAGGTGCTGGGTGAGGGGATTCTCGGTGGATGGTTCCAGAAAGCTTCTGTTGGGAGCTGGCAGCCAGTAGCTGGGCAGAGACATGAATGGGGTTTGGGGTTCCCAGGCTTGGGGTCCTAAGAGAGCCACAAGGAGGGAGCTGCCACGGGGGTCAATGAGTCATGAAAACATGGCATGAAAGATTTGCCCAGATGGAACATGGCAAATTCTAAAACGCGGTTATTGGTAGGGAAATGGATTCTCATAGCATCGCTGCCCAGCTCTAGTGTTAAATAAGGCTTTTATAAAAAATAAAAGTTGTATGATTTTTTTTTTTCTGGTCAGAGACAAAAGGAGTGGTAGAAACCTCGGACTGAGGTGAAATGTTTTCTACACCCCTTGTCTTTAGTGAGCCCACTGTTCAGGTGGCATCACTTGAGGTCAAGTTCATCAAGAGGTAGCAAGGTACCCCCAGAAGAATCAGACGGCCTGTTGGACCTCCAGAAAGAAGGGAACTGTCATGTGTACACATTGTATTGTCCCTGTTACAACTGGCAGACATGTTCCACAAGGACTAGATAGAAAGTGCCTGTGACCCACTAAGACTCTGACCCATTCAGTCTGTCGTCTGCCATCGGGAGATGGTATGGACCAGGTTCCACAGAACGTGACTGACAAACACAGGCCTTGGGTTGGTATCCTCTCTCCCAGCTTATCTGTGGAGAAGGAGTTCTGTATCTGATTTGCTGGTGCCTAGGAGAGTGGACACAATACAACTCACAGAGCAGGTGTCCCATGGATATTCATGTGGAGATATTTCAGTGAGACAAATGGCTGAGGCTAATTGCATGCATGCTTACCTAGTGACCCTGCAGGCCAGCTCCTGCGTCATGCCCAAGAAAACTGTTCACGTGTGCTCATGACAGACACCAGCCAGAGGCTCATAGTGATCCAGCTGTGACCAACTGACCCACTTTCCCCGTCACTTTGCACCGGAGTGAATCTCAGTTTGGGGGCTTTTAAAATAACATGAGTTCTGAGGTTCAGACTGGGATCCTTCCGTTTGTTTGCAAAGCAAGTATGGTGGGCTAGTGGTGCCTGTTGGGTGGAGTGGGGGTGGCATAAGGTGATGGTGGTGCTTGTTTGGGGCAGGGTATGTAGCTCTGACAGAACTGGAACTCACTGTGTAGACCAAGCTGGCCTCCGAGTTGCAACAATCCATCTGTCTCTGCCCCCTTAATTCTGGAATTAAAGACATGGGCCACCAAGCCCAGCCTAGCACTCAGTTTTGATTTAAGAAAAAAAACCTGAAAAGGTAAAACTAGTTTGTCCAGAGAGAATGCACCCAGGGGCTGCTGTCAGCTGACCTGGCTCTCAGGCTGATGCTCTTGCGCCCACCTCCCAAGCTTCTCCCAATCCTGGCCCATTCAGGGCTGTGTGTGCTAGGTGCCAGCTCTGCTTTTTTCTCTGCAGAACATCGTTGCTGTGGGAGCTGGCTTCTGCGATGGCCTCCGCTGTGGGGACAACACCAAGGCTGCCGTCATCCGCCTGGGCCTCATGGAAATGATTGCTTTCGCCAAGATCTTCTGTAAGGGCCAGGTGTCTACGGCCACCTTCTTGGAGAGCTGCGGGGTGGCTGACCTCATCACCACCTGCTACGGAGGGCGGAACCGCAGGGTGGCAGAGGCCTTCGCCAGGACCGGGAAGGTACCCTGAACTCAACCTGTTCTACTGAGACCTTCTTCATCTGAGACCCCAGACTGGGGGAAATGAGGCCTGTCCCCAAAGAGATTTCCTATAATATGGATACCCCTCCCCCCTGTTTTGTCTGCTCACCTGAGTGTTCTAGCCCTTAATTGCTCTTATCTTATTTTTTTTTCTTTTAATAAGTTAGCATACAAAGTAACAGGCTTGTGATAGCATTTTCATAATACTTAATTTAGGTTAATCCTCGCACCTGCCCCACCTCCCAGCTTCTCTCCCCCCACCCCATCTGATTTCGCCCTTCTACTGTTGGAACTCCACCTTCCATCTTTGTATCACAGGCCTTCTCCCTCTTTGCCCCTTCTCGGGGGGGGGGGGGGGGGCCCTTTCTGGTCTCTGGCCTCTTTCCACACCACTCCAGCATAAATAGACAGATATGAAAACTGGGCACTAGGGGGCTCAGCCATGCACACTCGAGGATCACCGTGTTGCATTAGGTCACCAGCGCCCCCATAAAGAGCTGGGTGCAGCCACGTGTACGTGGGGAGGCAGAGGTTGGAGGATGCCCCGCGGCTTCCTGGTCAGCGAGTCCAGCTGAGTTGGTGAGCTTTGGGTTCAGGAAGGAAGGTGTCTAAGCAGATACATGACCTCAACCCCTGACCTCCATGCATGTGTACACATGGGCATGGACATACACACACACACACACACACACACACACACACACACACACACACACACGAGGTAGGAGCCTCACACGAGAGATCATGTACTCTTTGTCTTTCTGAGCCCGGGTGACTTCATTTAACGTGACACTTTCCAGTCCTGTTTGCCTGTAAATGTCACTCACGGTTTCATGTTTTCTTTATCCTTTCCTCGGCTGTAGATAGGGCATCTTCTGTTCTCCTCACCGCTCTCAGAAGGAACAACTCTCATGCGGATGCTTTCTTTGTCCTTTGCTTCTCAGACCATAGAAGAGCTGGAGAAGGAGCTGCTGAACGGGCAGAAGCTGCAGGGACCTCAGACCTCTGCGGAGGTTTACCGCATCCTCAAGCAGAAGGGGCTGCTGGACAAGTGAGTCCCCGTTGTCTGGGCTGCTGGTCCTGGGAATGTCGCAGCGGGCAGATGAGGGGATGGGGCCAGGGTACTTAGCATATGACAGGAACTGTTTAGATTTCTATGTGATATGAACATCTTTGGTGGGAAATATCTATTTATTACAGATAACTGATTTTAATTCGCTGAAAAGAGCTTGATTCTATAGATTAAGCATGCTTCAGAATATGGAATTTTAGTCAAGTATGCCCAACATTTTCATGTTGTGACATGACCTTGTCTACAAGGTTCACACTTAAACTTTGCAGCTCAGTAACAACAACAACAACAAAAAAATGCAAAGGAAAAAAAAGCCTCAATGTCTTAAGTCAACTTAAAATTTCTTGTGTTGGGCTATATTCATAGCATGGAAGGTGCTGTAGACACACCTTTGTGGTTGGTTTGCTTTTTAAAAAGGGCCTCGCCGGGCATGGTGGCGCACGCCTTTAATCCCAGCACTTGGGAGGCAGAGGCATGTGGATTTCTGAGTTCGAGGCCAGCCTGGTCTACAAAGTGAGTTCCAGGACAGCCAGGGCTACACAGAGAAACCCTGTCTTGAAAAACCAAAAAAAAAGGGGGGGCCTCACAACATAACCCTGGTTGGTCTGGCACTCACTATGTAGACTAGGGTGGCCTTGAACTCACAGAAATCTGACTGCTTTTGCCTCCCAACTGTTAGAATGTAAAGCGTGTGCCACCATACCTGGGTACTTTTGGTTTTTATGAAGAGATGTAAGTATGAGCTAGGTATGGTGGTTCATGCCTGAAATTCCAGCACTGGGGAAACTCAGGTGGACTGCTACAAGTTTGAGGCTAGGTTAGTCTACAAAGAGAGTTCAAAGTCAGCCTTAGCTATACAGTAAGACCGTGTATTTTTAAGAGGCAAGGAGCGTGATCTGCATGGTAGCACGTGTCTGGAACCTTAGCACTCATCAGACTGAGCTGGGAGGATCAGGAGTCCACTGCCAGAATCCAGAGCTAGCTTAGGAAGTGCATCCCAGTGCAGCCCCAAGCCTCTCGCAGAGTGACCGATCTTTAAGCACAAAAGCCAGACTTTGAAGGGCTGGGTCTTTGTTCTTGTTTTGGCATGTTAGGCTGTATACATCCTGGGTTATAAGGCCTGAATGATACTTCAATCATGGCACTGGTTGTGCTACTGTCTGTGGGCCTGTTACAACACACACACACACACACACACACACACACACACTCCACGCGGCACGGAGCACAGCCTAACATGTCCTTCCTACCCCTCTAGGTTTCCCCTCTTCACTGCAGTGTATCAGATCTGCTATGAAGGCAGGCCTGTCACGCAGATGCTGTCCTGCCTGCAGAGCCACCCGGAGCACATCTGAAGGAAGTCAGGCAGTCATCAGGAACAGCTCTGCCATGCCCACTGTAGGACCACCAGGAATCCGGGGTTTGGCAGTGGGATCCTGCTGAACTATACTCCGAATACATCCAAATTGTTACAGCTTTGTCTCTGTGCCAGGCAAGGCACTCCACTGGCTAAGATGTGTCGGGTAACAGCTACAGACACACACACACATGAGTGAGTGTGTGTATGTGTGTGTGTTTGTGTGTGTGTGTGTGTGTGTGTGTGTGTGTATACAAGTGTACACCTTTCTCATTCTGTGAGTGTTTCTCTGAACCCAAATCAGGTGTCTATTGATCACATTTTAAAATTCCCCTTCAGGGCAGCTTGTAAGATTAGAATTAACTCAGCTAAATTTTATGGCTGTGACTCATTTATATGCAAGTGAAGGGAGGAACTGGTTTTTTTTTCCTCTGAAACAGTTATCCAGCATTAAAAAGGTCTGCATATATGTGCGTTTGAAGACCACCACACTTTTAAACAGCATCTCAGAGCCAGCAGCATGAGCTCCTGGATTGTGGATGGACAGCTTAACAATCAGGTGTTTTAATTAGATACTCCACATACACGTGTCTTCTTGATACAGATACCACATTTCTTGCCTCTTTCCTCTTCATTCACTGCTAGAATGTGCTTTCATACAGACCCAGCAAGGCAGAGGAAGAAGACATCCATCCCTGCAGTGGCTGACGTTTCCCCTGGGGACGCTTCATCATGATCGTTTCTAGGTGGGATTGTTTTACAGCTGTGTCTCTTCAGGCTTGTGGAACCCTCAAGGGGGCCACTGTCACTTCTCATGTAAGAAGCCATAGCTGTACCTGGTCACCTGGGGACATGGAGACATTCCTCCATCCCTCCAGGATGGGACCTGCTACGATGTCCCTGGGCCTCTCTGACCCGGCTGTTTGTAGGAATGATATGTGCAGTCTTTCCTGAGGCCACGGGAAGGCTACCTGCCTTGAAGATTTGTGTGGCAGAGAATGGGAAAGTCACCACCCCACGTGATGTCTCCAGTCAGCAGGGGCATTTCACTCTTAAGAAAGAAGGTTCCCAGGCCTCACAAATGAGCCCAGTGTTTCCGAATGCCTTCCACACATTTCGGATGCTCGTTACAGTTTGAGAGCCACTGCACAGCCTTTTGCCGAACAATGCTCTGTAAGAGACAAGTGTCCTGGAGTCTCCTGGCTGGTGAGTTTGGCCATTCCAGCTGCCTGACTCTTGACACTTTCCTAGAGTGGGGAGGGATCCTGGGTGCTAGGAATCCACTAAGCTAAGTCCCAAACACATTAGACTATGAGAGTTGTTTTTTTTTTTTTTAACTAGAATACTAACTAAAATTTCAAGAGAATACTGCTATAGAATGAGGTGACCCTCACTCTTCACAGGAATTTGGGATGACTAACTTCCTGTGAGAGTTCTATGTAGCCTGGGCTGGCCTTGAATTTGTCACCTTCTTGCCTGTCTCCCAAGTGGCCTGGGTTTTGCAGTTCTGCCCTAATCCCTGAGAAAGCTTTCAGGAGACAGGGTCAGGCACAGACAAGGGGATGTTGACCTCACTGAAACGCACACTATATGGACTCAGTGCTTTGGATGCTAGAATTAGAAAAAAAGGATTTTATCTTTATTTAAAAACCAGGTGTCCCGTGGGGGCGGGAAGAGCGTACAGATGTCATTGTCCTGTGCTTTTAGCTTATGAGAGTTTACATTTCCTCTCCCTCATCCTGGGTTTGGTGGCCCCCACCCTACTCTACATCCCTTCTCTAACTGAAAATGGCTGTAAAATAAATTTTTATGAGAATTTTAAACTGTTCAAGAAGACTTTTTGGAGCATTATGAAGTCCCTAAAACGCACAGCAGGCTGAGTATTTCAGTTTTCATAATGATGGCAATCAATTTTTTTCTTGCCTCCTGATAAGTCTTTAAAAACAAACAAACAAACAAACAAACTCTGTACATATGTAACCAAGAGTTACTTTTTAAGATATCCAAAGGGCTGAGAGCTACCGTGGTGTCTACAAAGTAGCACAACTCAGAATTGTTAACATGTTTTTATTTTGCATCCTCATTTTCATTCAACCTCTCTCTGGCCTTGTACTTCCGGGTCCTTCCTTCCCTAATGAATGACCTTACTGACTGGCATCCCCCTGAAGTCAGCTGATCATAATCCACCCACAGGGAAAACGGTAAATTTCTTGTTTGTGCTCTGATGGCCAGAGACATCACTCTATGGGTTACCTATTTTGTAACCTTGTAACCGCCTGCTGATTGGTGTT
The DNA here is from genome assembly GCF_900095145.1 of Mus pahari. NCBI lineage: Eukaryota > Metazoa > Chordata > Mammalia > Rodentia > Muridae > Mus > Mus pahari. The sequence goes on along the minus strand of NC_034599.1, from coordinate 107,892,733 downwards.
TCTTGGCAATAGGATCAGGGACACCTAGATTAGAAACGTCACCTGTGAATGTAAAGCTAAACTCTTGCCTTGCTACGCCTCCCCACCACAGTTTTGGACAAATCTCTGGAAACCCAGACCTGGGGCTGTGAAGGCCTAAGGAGGGCGGGCGCTTGGTGAGATTGCTCTTTCTCTGCCGCTTCTTATTGGCTGGCCTCCTACTTCCATACGTACTGTATTTGTTTACGGACTGTAGGTGGGTGTATAGTGTAAAGGCTTGGTTTAATAAACACAGCCTCTCAGACCTGTACCATGGAGCTTATTTTTCCTTGATTTTATAAATTATTATTGGGATGTGCTGTGCAAAATTGTGAACCCAAGACATTCTTTGATTGGCTCTAATAAAAAATTGGGTGGCCAATTAGCTGGGCAGGAAGTGGAAGGTGGGACTTCCTGGGAGGGAGAAAGGAACTCTGGAAAGAAGGAGGCACGAGAGAAGACAGATATGACTTTGGTACCGGAAGGTAGCCACATGGCTGGATAGGGCTAGGTGGTTGGGTTAACTTAGATGACTAGTTGAAAGTCTGCCCAGCTAAGGCCCAAAGCTTTGAAATATTAAAGTCTCTGTGGTTGGTTGGGGAAAATTGGATAAGGAATAATTGTATTAATTTCCAGCACTAATTAATAAATACAGAATTTTAATATTTACATTATAACTTGATTGTTGTATTTTATAGGTATGGATGTATTTGACCTGCATTTATGTATGTATGCACACTATGAGTGTTCCTGTTGCCCACAGAGGTTAGAAGAGGGCACTGAGTCCCCTGGAACTGGAGTTACAGATGGTTTCAAACCTAGGTCCTCTGGAAGAACAGCCAGTGCTCTTAACTGCTGAGCTGTCCCTCTGACCTCTTGGGTTTTATGTGTCAGGGTTTCATGCAGCTCAGGCTAGTCTCAAACTTACTCCTTAACTGCTGCAGGTGGCTTCCAGCTCCTGGTCCTCCAGTCTCTGCCTCCCAGGCAGTCAGAATTACAGGCCTGCACCTCCGTGCCTGGTCCTTCTGTTCTCTTGAACATTTTGAGTTACATGCTTGGACCACCACTGCCCAGCCGATTTTTTTTTTAATCCATTTATGTCAGCTCTTATTAAAAAGCTGAACTGTGTTGCATTTCTGAAAATTAAAGGCGCTTTTTTTTTTTTAGAGTCGCTTCAGGTTTTTATTTTGCATTTCATTTATGATCCAGTTTCACATTCTCACAGGGTCACCCATTACAATAGCCACCTCCAGACATCATTGTCCGAAGTAGCCAGATATCCGAGCTGAGGTTTAAAGGTAAAGCACAGACATGCTCATAAAATAAAACAAAATTGCACAATTTATCCTTCATCTCATTCTTCTTAAACCAATGCCCGACACAAAGGCCGACTGCTAAAGAACGGAAACCCCTTTTCTTCTTCATGCTTCAAACTAAACATTAAACTTATCTGACAGGCTGAACAAGGTCTCTTAAAGGCGCTTTTTAAGAGAAATACTTAAGCCAAGCCTGGTGGCTTATGCCTGTAACCTGAAAACTCGGGAGGCTGAGGAGGCCAGCCTGACATGTGTGTTTTAGGTATCGGGTCTCGCGCCTGATCCTTCAGGATTCATTCCTACCAGGCTGTGTTCTACTTGGATCTGGTCCCACACATGGAAAGCCATTGGAGTGTTTGTCTGTTACCCAGTGTTGGTATTCTGTCTGAACCCCACCCCCACAGTTACCAGGCAACAGCCAGGTAGACCTGGCCCACTATAAAAGGGGGTGCTTGGCCCCTCCTCCCTCTTTCTCCCTTGCTTCTCTTGTCTCTCTTACTCTTGCTTCCCGCTTCCCCCTCTCTCTCCATTCCCTTCTCCCCTCTCATAGTCATGGCCGGTCTCTATGTCTCTCCTCTCTGCCTTTCTCTGCCTCTGATACTCCCCTTCCCATGCCCTAAATAAACTCCATTCTATACTATAACGTCTTGTGGCTGGTCCCTCAGGAGGAATGGATGCCTAGGCATGAGTCTGCCAAGGTACCCCCTCCCCCACACCTCATCACACCCCCATAGAACATATATTTCTTTATCTTTTTATAAACACCCACAGTCGTCACTTGACAGTACTTTGCAAAGGGTTATCACACACACGATTAAAAAAAAACTTTGTGCCGGGCATGGTGGTGCACGCCTTTAATCCCAGCACTCGGGAGGCAGAGGCAGGNGGATTTCTGAGTTNGAGGCCAGCCTGGTCTACAAAGTGAGTTCCAGGACAGCCAGGGCTATACAGAAAAACCCTGTCTCAAAAAACCAAAAAAAAAAAAAAAGGGCTGGTGAGATGGCTCAGTGGGTATGGGGCACGTTGATTGGGATTGATTTCTAGACTGGGTTAAGATAGGAAGACTGACCCTGAGCGGGCAGCGCCATTCCATGGCTGGGGCTCAGACTGAGTCGGAAGATTGTCAGCTGAGCAGCAGAGTACATCTTCCTGCTTCCCGAAGATGCCATATGGCCAGCTGCCTGCCGACAAGCCTTCCCTGCCTTGATGGACTGCACCCCTTAGACTACAAGCTGAAATAAACCCTTTCTCCCCAAAGTTGCTTATTGTGGAGCCAACCAGAAAGTTAACGGCTTCAGGGAGACTGGTGAGTGGGGGAAAAAGGCGTGTTACAAGGAATGGAGACAAAGCATGGCAGGGCTAGCAAGGGCAGAGTCCAGGCGGCCAGGAAGGAAGGAGGGACAAGGTGAGTGTGAGGGAAGATGGGGGCCAGAACCCCGTTCCTAGTTTCTGTTGACTTCCACAGCAAGGTCATACCCACCTTCGTCCCAGAACTGGCCAAACTATCTCACCTCTCCTCCAGCAGGGAGGTGGAGACCTCCCAAATGGAGTGGGTCTCTCAGAACAGAGACTCCACCCATCCCTCGCCACGTCCTTTGTATCCACCCAAAGATGACAACCACAGGCATGCATGCCAGTGCAGAAGAGAGCCACGAAGATGACAGTGAGATGGCAGGTCACCATCACAGCCCCTTTCCATGATCTATGCCTTTTAGGGGGCTTGGCAGAGTCTCCTTCCCTGCCATGCAGATCTACATCTGGCCTTGTGACTTGCTCTGTCAATACAGTATGACAGTGATACGGGCAGACATGAGCAATAACTGCCTTGTGTTTTGGAGCTGGCTCACCTACCCATCCCAGGCCCCTAAGGGCTCATGAAGCCCAGGCTGGCCTCAAACTTCTGATCCTCCTGACTCTTCAATGCTGAGATTATGGGTGTTTACCCATAATCTGGATGCAACCTGGGGCTTTTTGCCTGCCAAACATGTGCTCCACCAACTGAGCTGCAAGCCTACCCTGGCCTTTACTCTCTTTAACACGTCATTTTTTTTTTTTTTTTTT